>NW_024739286.1:0-87500 GCF_018991925.1 Homarus americanus | reverse complement strand
ACACACAGTTTGCATCTTAAGTCCTCAATCATACCCATAACTAGGTCACTGTTTGATTTTTTTTTTTTTTACTTAAGTTGATTATTATGTGTTCAGTGTCTGTACTTGAAGGTTTTATTTACACCAAGTTTCTCAACAGTGAACAATGTGTTACCTTGAAAAGTTCGCATCAGCGAAAAGTTTTACCGAGGGCCAGATGGTGTCTCACTTGTCAGTAATGTTGTTCAATATTATTAACATTATTAACAAATTCTAAATGGTGTTTATGACGTTCAAATAAAAAAAAATACCTTGGATAAACAAACAGAGGAAGGGCAGGGAGTGGTGGAGGGCCAGAGTGCTGACCACTTGTAGTCTACTGAACATGCTTATGTACTTACTGTACATCGTATCTCATATTGTTTTATTTAGTACGTAGGAAATTAATGTATTTCATAATATAAATATATAAAAAGACACATCATGCTATTTAGTACGGGAGTCATGTGCACGTCACCCATAAAACATCTTATTAATTAACCATGTCACTTGTCACTGTCAGGCGTGAAGATGCGCCCTCACTTAGGCGGTTAAATGTTGAGGTTCTCATGCAGTGATCACTCATGTGCTTACTATGAGTGCTGTTGACAGGTGTTGATGCATTTTTGTTTTGTGTGAATCATGTATCCTTAGTGATAATATACTTAGTTAGGTAACAGTGATAATAACTAATGTGTGTGTGACTGTGTTTCAGGTATGTGTGAGGTGGAGTACCGGAGGGAGCCACAGTGAGGTAAGGACCAGCTGAGGGAACCACGTCCAATGTTATGAGGGAAGGAGCTGGACTATAAGATACATCTAAAGAGAGCCACTGACAAGGAGATATATCTGTTGTTAATGTTTGTTAAGGTGCGGCAGGTTTGAATAAGCAACAGGTAGGTATGAATAGTTGACGTGAGGTGGGTGGTGATGGGAGAACCTTGGCAAAGGCCCTCAGGACAGGTAAAGATTTTATTAGTTGATGGCTGTGTGGCGCCGGTCTGTAGTATGTGGCGGTGGAAGGCCACAGTATGTGGTAGTGGCGGGCCACAGTATGTGGTGGTAACGGGTCACAATTTGTGTTGGTGGCGGGCTACACTATGTGGTGGTAGTTGGTCGTACTATGTGGTGGTAGTGGGTCACACTATGTGGTAGTGGCAGGTCACAGTGTGTGGTGGTGGCGGCAGGTCACAGTGTGCGGACGTGGCGGGCCATATGGGGCAGCTCGGGTCACAGTGTGTAGTGATGGCGGGCCATAGGGGCGGCGCCGGGCCACAGTGTGTGTCAGTGTGTGTGATAGTGACGGGTCAGAGTGTGTGGTGATGGCGGGCCTTAGTGGCGGCAGCGGGCCTCAGTACTGTATGTGGTGGTGTCGGGCCACATTATGTGGTAATAGAAGCGGGCCATAGGGCGGCGCCAGGGTGACTTCTGCCGCTCCCTGTCAGCCAGTATTTGCAGGTGTCGTCCTCGTTAAGTTTTTACTTCCTTCCACCATTGTAAGATTTTTATTGCGTGTTTTTTTTTATTGCTCGAGGAGAGTTGTGTGGGAAACTACACCGCCAGAGTAAATATCTACACGATTACTGTGACAAGTGAACCATATACTATGTCACACAGTAAGTGTTTATTGCTTTCATTCTAGATACCAGTTGTGTTTATCTAAAGAAGTGGTTGTTGCCATTCTTCGGGTGTGGTCAGTCCTGTTCCTTCTTGTGAGGTAGTAGGCACTGTAATACACCACCAATAATAACATACAGGTATTTTTACTCCTCTTCCTCACCCGGCGCCTCCCTGTGTTGGCCGACCGCCGCCGCGCCCTTCCAATAGAGGCCACACGTCCCCATTTTTACTCTGGCTTTGAGAGGCTTCTCTGCAGCTGAATCGGAGCACAGCCTTGAACTATCCCGCACGACCCTTGTCCCGGCGTCGCCCCTTTGTAAGCGAGCCTCCAGACATCCGAGACGCGTTTTTCGGCTGGCTGAGTCAGTCACTTGACGCTACAGTACGTGATGCTCGTGTTCTGTTTCAGGTGTGCTCTTGGCTCACGCCTTGGGTACGTAAATACCTGTATATTGAGTGTAGGTGGCATAGTTGTGGTCCAGAGCTGAGCTTTAGTTGCAGGAAGTATTGGGTACATTGTGTCATTCAGTATATCTTAAATTATATTCAAGAATGTTTGGGTATAATTTATACACACACACACACACCAGGAAATAAGCGAGATGAGCGGCACTTGGTGTAATGTCGACTTGTTGTGCAACGCTGACATTTATAACATAATTGGGTATGTTTTTTTAGCACCATTCTTAACATACTGTAAAAATACCGATTAATGACGATGACGAGAAGGTTGAGATTGATAAATGATGACACTATTTAAGATGGCCGAGGCTACGGCTCTGTCTGCCCAGGCGTCACCTTTGTGGGTGTCTAACCGGGCAGTTACACAGTCATTGGCTGATGAGTCTATTATCACCAGGTTGTATTGACTCAGAGCCTCACCTGTCAGGGACCCTCACTTGGTAAGCCCCAGTCATCTCTTGTTATGCTATATTATTATCCAAACTTTTTATGTTTTAGCTTTCTGGTATTTTTTTTTTTTAAGGTTTGGTAAACTCGTTCAGCTCGACTATGTATTTTTTTACTACACATCTGTCGTATATTTTCAGCCGCGTCTTTTTGTACTCGGGTTTGTGTTGTAATCAGGGGTTCAGGTCGACACTGGTGATCGTAGAGGTGTTGGTGAGTGGAGATGGTGACTGTATCTATAGGTTGATCATCAGGAGGGTGAGAGGTGAGGGGAGAGAAGTGATAGCGATATTATCATATATTTATTACCAAGTTATCAGGAGAATGGGTGTAGACGTGATGGTAATCGTATCCTAGGAGTCACAGGAGGGACAGACTAGGATACAGGTGATGTTGTTCTTCATATCTCTTGTGTTCGGATGCGTTTACCTATTTCCGGTTCATAAAGCTATTAAAGTTCTGTAACTCACACCTGCCTACAATTTCTTCCTCTTCCCTGCTACTGTATGGGCGGAGCTTCCCAGTTCTCACCCACCCGTTTTTTTTTCCTCTTTATATAACCCTCAGTAAATGGCACCTCGTCTTGTCCTTGTATATATCACATTCTTAATCTTGAATTTTTACCTCACTCGTAATTTTCTTATTTTTTGTCGCCACCGCCAACATTCTGTAGAGTTAAGGACGATTTTTCCCTCGATATATTTTTTTGTTATTAATAACGACGTCTGTTATGGTGTGGTTTCATTACCGAGAATGTTATGATGGCGGTAATGGCTTTTCTCTGATACAACAACAAATCTGAATATATAGATGTTTCAAATACAAAAACACTTTACTTACGTGACCTTCAAGTGTCAAAGGTTTTACGTATTTTATCTTCTACACTAGCAATTTTAGTTAAACATTCACATTTTTGCATAATTATTTTGAGATTAAGTAATTGATTTACCTCACTATATCATGAAAATTCGTCCGGCCATCATTCTCACAGTGGACAGAACAATGGGGAATGTTAGTTAGTTGGCTTTGGTGGGTTGGTTTTATATCATCTGCCGTCATCAGTATGTTGCAACGGTGTCCTGGGAAGAGGTGTTGACATACACTGGCAGCTACAGGTAAGGCGCGGACATACAGTTGTGATGCCATTTGATTATAAAAATTTACTTAAAAAATCCAGTGTCGACAAATGAATTGGGTGATAATTTTATTTCCGGTATTGAAAATTAATAATTGTTCTTGAAGATTTTTTTGTAGTAGGTTGGTAGGAAGTGTGTGTTAATGTGTGTGTGTGTGTGTGTGTGTGTGTGTCACTCCTCAACTACTATCATTTGGACTATTTTACTTTTTCAACTATTGTCCTCCTCTTTCCTTTCTTCATTCTCTACAAACAATCCATCAACATTCTTTTCCCATTTTCCTTATAACACTGTATTCACCCCCACCTCTACACCTTACTCTACGGGTATATCAGCGCCATCACCTAAATATTGATGTCACTCCTGAAGGTTATTGAAGTTTTCCTCACGATAAAGCTTTAACCAGAGCGTCTTGTTGATCCTCGACTACTGTGTGGATCTTGTGAAGGGCACGCTGATCCTCATTGATCCATCGCCACTAATATGATCCACTCACACTGAAGGAGAGAACAATTAAAATAAATAATTTATAACATTTACGATAATAAATTGTAGTTTTTTTCTTCCGTTTGTTATATTGTGTTTTAATGTGTTTGCTACTTTTTTCTTTTTAATACTTCGTGACTTTTATGAAGATCCTTTAAATACATTTTATTTAACTCATCTGCTTGTGTATTCTCAATGTTGTCCTTTTATTTCCGTTGTGTTATTCCTCTCTTTATTTCCAGGTGCTTCTCCCATTGTTCATCTGACCAGGTATCATCAATTCAAGTCAGAGAGCGCCTATAACAGTGATCTTTACAGGTCCTTTGATGGCGGTAGTGTCTGAGAGGGGTGTGATGGTGGTGTTAGTGTCTGAGGAGGTCATGATGGTAGTAGTGTCACACAGAGGTTATGATGGCATTAGTGTCGGAGAATTCTCCCTTGGTGGTGTTGTCTGAGAGGGTCCTTGATGGCGGTAGTGTCTGGGAGAGTCACTTGATGGTGGTAGTGTCTGAGAGAGTCCCCTTAGTGGTGGTAGCAGGTGTCTGAGAGGGAGTCCCTTGATGTTGGTGGTGTCTGAGGAGGGTCCCTTGATGGTGGTAGTGTCTGAGAGAGTCTTGCACGCAGAAGTGGTGGTAGTGTCTGAGAGAGTCACCCTTGATGGTGGTAGTGTCTGAGAGGTCATTGATGGTGGTAGTGTCTGGGGGCCCTTGATGGAGTGGTGAGTGTCTGGGAGGGGTCATGATGGTGTGTGTCTGAGAGAGTCCTTGATAGGTGGTGGTGTCTGGGGAGGTGCCCTTGATGGTGGTAGTGTCTGAGAGAGTCCTGTAGTGTCTGAGAGAGTCCCTTGATGTTGGTGTCTGAGGGAGTCCTTGATGGTGGTAGTCAGAGGAATTCCTTGATGGTGGTGATAGTGTCTGATGTGGGTTTTATCACCTGTGAATTACCTTTCTTCATTTATAGCAAATTGTATGCAAATGGATCTACTGGTGGCTGCTGAGGGTTGTCAACTGGCAGGTTTTCTGATCACCTGCTGTAGAAGAAGTTAATGTCTAACCTCCCCCTCCCCAGTGGTACTTTACCTTAGGTATATAACACACTTGAGAACGATAATTTTACCCCTTGAGTACAAAGTAACTTACATTATGAATACAAGAAACTAACCCTTGAGTACGATAACTTACATCATGAGTACGATGACTGACTTCTTGAGTACGATAGCTTAACCCCTTGAGTACGATGGCTTTCCCCTTTGAGTACGATGACTTAGACCACTGCGTGATGTATCTTAACCTCGAGTACGATGACTTAATCCTTTGACTATAGTGGCTTAACCCCTTGAGTACAGTGGTTTAACCCCTTGAGTACAGTGGTTTAACCCCTTGAGTACGGTGATTTAATCCCTTGACTAGAGTGACGTAACCCCTTGAATATAGTGACTTAATCCCTTGAGTACAATGATTTAATCCCTCGAGTACATTGGCTTAGCCCCTTGAGTACGATTACTTAATCCCTCAATACAGTGGCTTAATCCCTTAAGTACAGTAACTTAACCTCTTAACTATAATTGTTTAATCCCGTCAGCACGATTAGCTAACCCCTTAAATACGATGACTTACTTCCTTGAATAAAATGCATTGTACTCATGGTAATAAGTCATCATACTCAAGGGGTTAAGTCATCTAGGAACTGATGTGATAAGATCGATATTTAGTTATGTGTATGAAGATATTTTTACTTAAGTGATATATGTATTTATCTCTATATACAAGAACACTTTACTTAATATATAACTTAACTGATTTAAATATTCATTTCTCAACTTCTCTAGTTATGTACCATATACAGTACGATTTTTTCAGTAACTTGAGAACGTGGTCGTGTATGTTCGCCGAACAAAAAAGAAAATCATGTTTTTTTCATCTCTGCTACAGAGTAAAGGAAGGTTATCCGTGGAGACAAGTTTCTTATAACTATCATGATTGGATATTGACCTGACAAGTTTTTTATTTCCTCAGTTCCACTGTATTGTTAAGGCCAGCAGGATGACAGGCTGCATTGTTGCCAATTCTCACAACCTAAAAGTCACTAAAATAATCACAAACTCGCTAAAATTCACAAAAATCAACCCAACTTACACAAATTTACCGTTCAACCCAGGAATCGCCCAAACCCAATAGACTACTGAAATTCGTAGCTTTAACTAAAATCAACCCCAAATGGCACCGTGCGGTCATTGAAATTTACTAGATTTGGTGAGTTGTTCGCTAAATTGGCAATAGTGAGCCACCAAGGTGGCTTCCGGTGCCACGGGCCAGACGCGCGACCTTGACCTTTTAAGCACAGTGACCGAGGGTGCAGGGGAAGGGGGGAGGGGAGAGAGTTTTTGCCGGCGCTTGACCACCGAAGCGTAAAGAGTGACCTTTGAAGACCTTACGTGGTGAGGGGCTGGACAATGCTAGTGGGTGGACGGTGACGGCGGCTGCTGCACCATTACCCGGACCTGGTGTGTTGTCTGGTATCACCTGGAGGGAGGGTAGGGGGGCAGCATCAGACGGGGTCAATAAGGTGTCACGTCTTTGTTTAGGTGGATGTGGTGATGCTCTGTGTGCGTGCGTGCGTGTGCGTGCGTGTGCGTGCGTGCGTGGGGGTGTGAATGATGGTCATACGAAGTAATACAAATGTCAAATACTCCAGGCAGTTAACACACAGAAACACACCCCTTAATTTCCTCACTCATGACTCGTGGAAAACAGAAGGGAAAAAAAAAACTTTAGAAACATACATAAAAATATTAATTAATTCCAGAAAACAAGGATATACAAGATTACATGGATTGAGCAATTTGACATTAGATAAGGATTCCCCCTAGACGACCGGTTGTAAATAAGACCAAGGTATATACTGTTGAACAATATATACAGGAAGCTCTGTTAGTCGCGGTTCGCTGGGCCAGGCCGTGAGCTGTCTCGCTTGTAACAACTTATTATGTAAAATGGTTTCTGCTGACTTGTAAATGATTGTTAGGATATTATTATGAACATTATTAGAAACTTTTATCTTAATATGGTGTGTGTGTGTGTGTGTGTGTGTGTGTGTGTGTGTGTGTGTGTGTGTGTGTGTGTGTGTGTGTGTGTGTGTGTGTGTGTGTGATTCGGTATTATTAAACAAAAATTATTGGCAATATATATTTTTTAAAAGCATTATTTTCATTATTTTATGATAATTAGGATTGTTTGATAAAAGAAAAATGTTCACAATCATTAGAAATTATCATGTTTGGTGGGTACTATATAGCACAGTAGTGTAGGAAGCAGCAGTTCACAGCACAACAACAGTTTAGAGTAACACAGCATTTAAGAGTGACAGTTTCCACAGCACCGCAGCAGCTTAAAGTAACACATAGCAGGTAAGAGTGAGAGTGGTCACAGCACCATAAAACACGTGCCCTTTACCGACCCACAGATTCAATTAAACCTTTTATTTTTTGTATCTCCTATTGTGGATCTTTTTGTACTGTCCCCTGGCTGGTCGTCCAAGGCTCGCGGAAGCTCTAGGTGGGTCACTCCTGCCACGCCTCTAGGATGTGAGCGGTCCCGGACGCAATTTGGTAGGATCCACGCGTATACGGGCATGACGTTCACTGATTGGACCCGTGCCCCCAACATGACTTGCAGAAGTGTCCAATAGTGTCGGACCTATGAAATTTTAACGTCTAACACCAACGTATATTAATCTTACGTAACCTAACCCAACTTAATCTAAACTACCTTTTTTAATCTATCTTCATCTGACTTAATGTACAACTTTAGTCTTTATCCTAACTTACTCCTCTTAGCCTCTTATAGTCTGATCTATTCAATGTAACCTACACTTTCTACACTGATTTACCATTTCCTAACCTAACCTAACCTCTCATCCCTCACTGTGTGGCCAAATACTGAGAATTATGTGGTGGGGAGGTGTACACTGTAAGGAATGTGTGTATACTCAGAGATAACACTGTCAGGGAACGTGTATACTCATAGATAACACTGTCAGGGAACGCGTGTATACTCAGAGATAACACTGCAAGGAACGTGTATACTCAGAGATAACACTGTCAGGAAACGTGTGTATACTCAGAGATAACACTGTCAGGAACGTGTATATTCAGAGATAACACTGTCAGGGAACGCGTGTATACTCAGAGATAACACTGTCAGGGAACGCGTGTATACTCAGAGATAACACTGTCAGGGAACGCGTGTATACTCAGAGATAACACTGCAAGGAACGTGTGTATACTCAGAGATAACACTGTCAGGGAACGTGTGTGCACAAGAGTAAAAATGTGCACAAGAGAATACTGCTACTACCATTGAACATGTGTACTGTACACTAGAGATCTAGAGCGTGTGGACACTATGAACACAAGGAGGGAATGTGTGCACGTACACCGCCAGGGAATATACAGTATGTGCAGTACACCCAACAAAGCAGTATTCATCTGTCAGGTTGTAAAAGGCTATCAGGAGGAGGCGAGGTCAACCCAGCAAGAGAGGGACACCTGCACTCTCTGATCCACGTGATAAACACCAACAGAGACATGAGGATCAGGTGATAACGGCACCTGTTTCAGTGTACAGTAGGTAGAAGGAAAGGCTACAGGTTCGGTGTTGCTTGGAATTTCCTGTAGTCATAAAACGGCCTGATGATTGCATCTTTTTATATATTAATTATATTGTATTTTTAGCCGCTGTTGTGCATTGTTTGGTATTACTGTTTTAAGACTATAACTGTTTTTCTGGGTGTTATGTATCGATAATAATGATAATAATAATATTGTTTTATCATATGGATCGCAGATGTCTTTAGCGTGGATAAAGAAGGCGATGTTGCTGGTCAGTTCTTGCTTCATCAAGGGATTAATGTTCATTTCTTTACGAATAATTCTGGTCTTTATAATAATTATATCCACAAGAGTTTACTTCATAGTCACCCAGACAATATTTATTTTTTACTCATTTATTTGGTTTAATCACTCGGTGTATTGTTTCTTGTGTCCCTGACCTCATGTGAACTGTTGTGTGGTTTACCTCCGTCTGTTTCACACAGTAATCTTGGGCCAATTTAGTTCATGTTTCGTGTTTATCAGCCATTGAGAGCTTAGCGGTGTTCCCTGATAAAGATACTGTTGTGAGGTTCACTGGAGACGGACCACAAAAACATACATATATACAGTGTGTGTGTGGGAGGGGGGGAGGGTGACCGGGTGGTGTAGGAGCGAGAGTAAAGCCCAACTATAAAACTGGGTGTATGAAGCAACTCTCCTCCCATGGCGACCCACGCACCAGGACACGACACAATATGGTAAATTCAAAATAATTTATTCCGAATTAATTTACAGACACGGGATAAAAAGAACAAAGATGTAGACAAATATATTATTGTGCCTTTTGTGTTGACAGGACAACAATAATTTTACTACTTAATTTACTTCTTCTTAACCTGGAGGCGTTTCAGTTTTTCTGGAAAGGGAGGGGAGGGGGGGGGCCTGTAGCCACAAATACAGTACCTCATCAGGCATTAACGGCTCTGAAACTAGAACTCTTGAAAACAAATATTGTGTGGGGATCATGGGGGTGCTGCTCCACAAAGTTTAAGAACCATCGTTTTAAACTATCGTAACTTGAATCACCAGCAGGATGTGATCACACTAACCCGCTTTATAATGATCTGTAACACCACACACAGCGTTATATTGGGGTTTTTAAAAGTTTACTTGCATTATTTATTGTTTTATTTTTAACTCAAGATTTAGGTTTGGTTGTTAATTTTCCCGTGAAATATTTAAACAGTTATGGTGTGACTTAAACTTACGAGGTTCTCATTGATCCCTGGCCTCAGGTTCACGGACGTAGTGAGGCCCCATTAGATCAGAGGTTAAGTAGATCATGATGTATGTAGATTATCGTTATGTGTTCATGTTTTTAGTGTAAGATTTTTGCTAAGTTATGTAAGAACCTGACCAGCTGAATAGTGTGAAGTAGATGTTTGTTTACGTCGGGCGTCGAGGCCAGGGAGGAGGAGGCCGCTGTACAACTACATTGCTCTAAATTTGTTGTCGTCTTATTGAATGGAGGTGACCTTCCCGAGTCTGTTGCCGGACAGGAGTTCAAGACCATCACTCAACCCCTGTGAATGTCAACGTCAACAGGTTGGTATGTGTGCGTCCCGGACACTTACACACACACACACACACACACACACACACACACACACACACACACACACACACACACACACACACACACACACACACACACTGCCCAACTGATGCCCTGATACTGATATTTTCTCTGACCGGAGTTAGGTCAAGCCTACTTTACAGTTGGGAATATTTATAATATCACCAGAGACAGAAATTGTGGTGACTTGTTTGTGGACGATACTTATGATGGATGAATTTATGTCGAGGAAACACCAGGCGAGTTTCCTGGAGCCTTGAGCGAGGGTCAGGGCACAGTGCGTGATGATTCTGGTGTGTAATTAACATACTGGCAGTCTCATCCCGGTGACCCTTAGTGCATGGTGAGAATGTGGACCAGGATGTGGATTCATGTTATAATGCCTCTTGTGACCTCCGCAGATTAGCATCGCTGGCACTGGGAGAGGCACTAAGCAGGTAGACTCGGTAACTGGAGTATGGGGTGAAAGGTGAGGTGGGAGGGCGGGAGTGGTTCGTGAGGGAGATGTGGCGCCACTGGTGCACGTGTGTGAAGGATGAGGCACCCCTGGGGAGGCTGGTGTCCTTCACCCTCCTCCCCTTCACTCACCCTCTATGTGCACTGACGGGTGACGGGCGCCTATAGTGCGAAGGTTATAAGGATGGAAACTTAATTGAAGTGGACTGGTGATGAAGCCCATCGTTCAAGGACGATGACTTATAGCTCCCTCCCGCCCTCCCTCCCCCAACCAGGAAGAAGGATTACCTGTCGTGTCCACCAGACGAACACCTACAGAAGCTTTGATGGATCGTTCTCCAGGATAAACTTTAAGGGTTTCCCTAATGACTTTTAGCGATAATGATCAACACAACAAGACGCAGTGCACTTTTTTGTTGACGCTTGGCGAAACGATGCACAGAAGACAGATACGCGAAGTCGTTTTATTGGCGTCTTTATTTGCTTCATTAGCGAGATAGAGGAGGTGGTTGTCTAATGACCCGGTCTGTGTCTCCAGTTGTAATGTTTTATTGTAGGGAGAGTGGGGGGTAGGGGGGGTAAGGATTATATATGATGAATACAAAATTTGCAGTTAGTTCCTAAAAGTTGTTTGATATGTCAGACTTTGTTATAACAGTGAGTTAGGCACACCAGACTTAATTATGACAGCTAACAACACTCATCTGTTAGTTATGACAACTAACTAGACTCATCTGTTAGTTATGACAGGTAACTAGACTCATATGTTAGTTATGACAGGTAACTGACTCATCTGTTAGCTATGACACTTAACTAGACTCATCTGTTAGTTATGACAGCTACTTAGACTCATCCGTTAGTTATGGCAGCTAACTAGACTCATCTGTTAGTTATGACAGCTAATTAGACTCATCTGTTAGTTATGACAGCTAACTAGACTCATCTGTTAGTTATGACAGCTAACTAGACTCATCTGTTAATTATGACAGCTAATTAGACTCATCTGTAAGTTATGACAGCTAACTAGACTCATCTGTTAGTTATGACAGCTAACTAGACTCATCTGTTAGTTATGACAGCTAACTAGACTTATCTGTTAATTATGACAGCTAATTAGACTCATCTGTTAGTTATGACAGCTAATTAGACTCATCAGACACATTTATGAAGAACTAATAAGGCCTCTTACTATATCATGAGTCTTGCAATTCCTGCTAACTCAATCATGACAGCATCACGTCCCACAACCCGTGATGAAGCTTGAGTCACCACCGTGAGACCAGACACTCGGACACACACAATTTACTAATATTTTCTTATTTCATATTTCAACTTTAAAGAAACAAAGAGAAATATTATCACTCGTGTCTTTTAAATCCATAAATATTAGTTCATTCAATCAATCTCTGTCGTTTTATATATTAGTTGGTGTTCTTGCGCTCATTTCCATCTAGTGACTTGTGTACACCAATTAGGCCGTGTGTGTGTGTGTGTGTGTGTGTGGGGACTCGGTAACATCCCTTCGTGGTTGTACTACACTGTTGGGTTCGCTCTTCGCCCCATTAACAGACCCACGACATGTAATTAGGACAAATGGGTAAATAAATATGTCAGGTGTGTGTGTGAAGCTCTGGGTAGCCCGCTCCTCAGGCTGTTGGTCCAGACTCACGCCCTGATGGCCAAGTTTACGTAGATTTAATGGTTTTCTCGGTAATTTTTGCTTATATATATATTTCCTGAAGTATTTATTTACGTATAGGTTGTTGATCTGTTCCATACTGGTGATCAGAGGTGATGACAGGGAGGTGTGTGTCAGTATGGTGGAGGTTGTTGGGGTAAGATGGATCACCCTAGCTTGGTGGAGAGGTGGTGTTGACAGGTTAAGGAGGAGAGTGGGAGGTAGAGAGGGGTGTGCTGGGCATGGGTGGGAAGGGAGAGTTGGTGGTAGAAGAAAGGAAGGGGTGATGTAGATGGGCAGGAGAGAGAGAGAGAGAGGGGGTGATGGGGTGGGTATGAATAGGAAAGAGATGATGGGAAGATGATGCTTTGTGAGGATTGAAAGGATGCTAAGATGGATGGGACAAGCGGGAAGGATCGCACAGATAAGGATGGCTAAGAAGGATGACGGTGCAGATAGAGACGTAACTGAGAGACCGGTTGGATAGGCATAAGGATGAATTTTATAGGATTCTGAGAAGAATTTGAGTGAGGTATTGGTCAAGACTTGTGTATCTCCTCAGTAGTAGTGTCCTGTTCCTTGGTCGTTCTCTAAACCTGGAATCAAAATAATGAAGCTTTTGAACCAGTTTATTTCAGGGATAATTTATGGTGTCCAGTGAGGAGGGGGGAGGACGTATGATTTAAAGGGATATTGAGAAGGGTGATGATGATGATGGTGATGATGATGGTGATGATGATGATGATGATGATATTCGGTACCTTAAAGAGTGGCACATTCTTGAGTTGGATCTTGAGCAGCTATCAAGAGGGTTTTGAAATATGAGTTCTTGGCGACTATTGATTTGACGATTTTCTGAACCATTACCCTCCAGAGACTCTGTAACACCCGGGGTAGTAGAGACCGCACGAGGAATACTTACTCTAGGTACCGATTCATCACTGTAGCCAGACGACTGAGATCACATACAGCTACTCGGTCACTCCCTATTGACGCGGGTAATGCAACAAACACGTGGAAAATGGGTAATATTCATCAAACACCTGCTTACTAGGGCATAACTAGGACGGAGATTTTCTAGTCCAGTTCCGATGCTGATTATGGTGTAGGTGAGCACAATGACCAGGTTAGGTTAGGCTAGGTTCTTTTAGTTATGTATTTAACTCCACATTTTCCCCTCTATGTCGGTGTTTCCCGAATAATTACCTGGAAAATACCTAACGAATTTCTAGCATCAGTTGAGTAAGGCACTGCAGAAGGTGTTGAATAAACTCAGTGAAAGATAAAGATGAATTGTAGGTATTCTGAACCCGGGATTTATCACCTTATTAACAGCATATAAACAAAACTCGCTGGCGAATCATTGATTAGGTTTGAGGAGGAAACTCACTAAGACTCATGCAAGTGTATTGATCGACTTGGTTAAGGCTAGCCACCCTTATTGTGGGCCTCAGGTGCAGACGGCCTGCTCAACCTGGACTAGTAGGGCTGTAAATTACCCCTAAGATTGTGCTTCAAGTACATGACAGGGTCCGGGTCCCCCGTCTTGTGCTTCAGGTACATGACAGGGTCCGGGTCCCCTGTCAGCCGGTGCACGACATGACCACTGGAGCGTGTTGCAGGCTGAGGCATGATGCAGGGTGGAGAAGATGCAAGGCAGAGTATGGTACTAGCTCAAGCTTCGTCGGGGATTGGTGCAAGCAGGAACATAGTGGAGGGCATGATGTACTGCTGTGCTGTTCCAGGGCGGGGAAGAATGGAGACTAAAGCGGGACGGGGAATGTTACTGAGTTGTAGTGCATGACAGGTGGAGGATATAGGTGATGGAACATGGTGCAGGCTGAGGAAAGGTGCAGGACATATTTGATGATAGTTTAGTACAGGCTGGGGAATGGTGCAGGAGGAAGGTAATGGATGACACGGGAAGTGGAGCAGGACACGCATGGTGGAGCAGTACGCGGGTGGTGCAGGACACGGGAGGTGTTGTAAGGACGCGGTTGGTGCAGGACACGAGAGGTGTTGTAAGGACGCGGGTGGTGCAGGACACGGCGCAAGATGGAGCAGGACACGGGAGGTAAAGGATAAGGGTAGTGGAGCAGGACAGGTGAGGTAGTGGAGCAGGACAGGTGAGGTAGTGGAACAGGTCAGGTTAGGTAGTGGAGCAGGACAGGTGAGGTAGTGGAGCAGGACAGGTGAGGTATTGGAGCAGGACAGGTAAGGTAGTGGAGCAGGACAGGTGAGGTAGTGGAGCCCAGGACAGGTAAGGTAGTGGAGCAGGACAGGTCGGGTAGTGGAGCAGGACAGGTAAGGTAGTGGAGCAGGACAGGTGAGGTAATGGAGCAGGACAGGTGGGGTAGTGGAGCATTATACAAACACTGACCACCAGAAATATATAGATAACACCTGGGCAGCTCAGGTAGTCGGGGAGAATACAAATTAACCGAGGGCACAGGTGACGTACTACTCACACACGGAAGTACATCTGATATTTAAGGGTGTGGTATAGTGTCCTTACATCAACCACTTAACTACGTTGGTCAGAAGGT
Source organism: Homarus americanus (assembly GCF_018991925.1). Classification (NCBI taxonomy): domain Eukaryota; kingdom Metazoa; phylum Arthropoda; class Malacostraca; order Decapoda; family Nephropidae; genus Homarus; species Homarus americanus. The sequence continues at coordinate 72,424 of NW_024739286.1, read as the reverse complement.
AAACTTAATGTGATGAAAAACTGATAATTTATATTTTAGCTTTACATGCGTTTGATGTTTAAAAAAAATGTATATTGTATGTTGTGTGTGAATGTTATGTAGCGTTGTATGGGTGCTTGTGTGAATGTGGTGGGTCTCTATGTAACTGTACTAGTTTGTGTTTGTTCTTTAACGTACAGATAAATGTTTATATTGTTTTATATACAGCATATCCACAAGATCTTACATCAGCTCTTGTTTACTTGTTTATTACATGCGTGAGTACTAGCGTTCCTTTGTTCCGAGTTTTGTTCGCTTCATCATGTTCACCTCCAGCTCTGAATAAACGCTTCCATTCCCCATCACCTCATCGGTTGAGTATTAAAGTCATCACTCGGCTCTTAGCAAACACAGGGTTGAAAAATCTTGTATGTGTCGCACCATCAGGATCCTTTCACCTCGTTAATGCCAAGACCAGGATAGACCGCGACGTTAACGCTGGACATCAGAATGCACTTTTATTCTTCCTGAGAGTCGTGTACGTCGTCGCTCACGGATCTCCAGCACAGTTCCCCCTCACGAGCCATCTCAGAGATAATCTTGGCGATAATTGTGGTTTAAGGTCAGTCTGGGCCTACTCAGCGTTAAACAAAAGATTCAGACTGACTTGGGGTAGAGCAGGAAGGCTTGATAAGGACAGCTGTCAAGGTCGCATTGCGGATCACGGGAGGGAATCATTGTTTGTGTGTGGAAAGGGGGGTAGCAGCAGGGGGTGCCATGAGGGGTAGCAGCAGGGTGTACCATGAAGGGTAACAGCAAGGGGTAACATTAGGGGGTACCATGAGGGGTAGCAGGAGGGGGTACCATGAGGGGTAGTAGCAGGGGAGGTACCATGGGGGAGGTGAGGGGCGCGAGGTGCATGAAGATGTGTGCATGGGGTTAATGTAAGAGTACCATGAGGGGTAGCAGTAGAGGGTACCATGATGGGTAGCAGGAGAGGGTACCATGAGGGGTAGTAGCAAGGGGTACCATGAGGGGTAGTAGCAAGGGGTACCATGAGGGGTAGCAGCAGAAGGCACAAAGGAGAGTACAGGAGTATCATAACGAGTTCCAGTATATTAATGGCGCACCAATAAAAGAAGTCATTAACAAGTCGCACAAGGGAATAACCAGGGCAGGAGGCAACACAGGGAGCGTCCAGTAGTGGTAACATAAAGGTGGATCCACACTAACGCAACATTATCGGCAATGTGTTGGCAACTGTGTTATCATAATTTTTATGAAAATTACAGGAAAATGTTTGCAACATTTGGAAACATTGTCACCAGAAAGATGTTGAGTAAACTGACTGGTGTGGACTTTGTGGTTATTTCACCTTTCTTGTTGACCATGTTGGCTTCTTTTATCCAACATTGTTGCGTTGGTGTTGATCCACCTACCTTAAGAACTTGCCTGTGGTTTAGTGGTTAGCATGTTTGCCTCACAAACTAGAGGACCTGTAGCTGAAATCAAGAGAAGGTGTGCGGACTCCTCTCTGTGCCAATTACCTCTGTCTACCCAGCAGTAATTAGAAATCTGCATATAAAGTGGATGTCGATCGCGTCATGAGTAATGGTTAGCCAGAGCGGGTAGCGAGTTATCCGACCGTCTTCCCTGACTCTGGTGACACAACTCGCTTACAAAGGACGACTGTTATTGTTTCAACTGAATTTTTACACTAAGCAAATTCCCCCATCTAGCTTACAGCCGACCACCCACAGCCACAAGAGCTACCACCATCTTGGCGATATCATCAAAAAGAACAAAAAAACATGCCGTAGGGGGGAGGGGGGCAGTAATAGGTAGTGAGGGGGTACATAAAGTGAGGTGTATCATCGAGGCAGCAGCGGAAGGGCACCACAGGGGGTATACTGAGTGTGTTAGATGGGGCTGGAGTCTCCCCATCCCTGGCGTGTTGTGGCCCATCACTCGTCATTTGCTTTAGGAGGATAGCGTGACTTTAATTGGCTACCGGGAGTGATGGCGGACGTGGGACTCCCTGTTTCTACACTTGGGTCTGGCATTTTTGAGCCTGACACACTTGAGCCGCCTGACACACTTGCATCTGACACAATTGGGTCTGACACACTTGGGTCTGGCATATTTTGGCCTGACACACTTGAGCTGCCTGACACACTTGGGCCTGACACACTTGGGCCTGACATACACTTGCGTCTGACACTCGATTAAGTTGTGTAAGTTGTGCACATAGTTTTGTATATTCTAGTCATTGTCTGTCCTGCCTAATACTGTGTCCACTGAGACACCCTTAAGTAGTACACAAAATAGCACAAAGAAAATTACTGCAAACTTTGTCAACACGCTATCGAGTGTTTTCAAAGATACAATCTACGAAACAGTCAGTAACTGGGGTGTGTTTAAGCTGTCATTAACTGGTATGTTTAGGGATTACTCTATCCTCTATTGTTGTCTGACTGTGGACGTAGGTGGCAATGCATGATGATGATGATGATGGCAGTGATATAGGCACATTAGCAGATATATATATATATATATATATATATATATATATATATATATATATATATATATATATATATATATATATATATATATATATATATATATATATATATATATATATATATATATATATATATATATATGTATCAAGGTTCAGACCCTACAGGCATGGTTTCGAATGCAACATTAAACTGTTGATATATAGAATCACGTGTATTGGGCTAATGAAATATATATATATATATATATATATATATATATATATATATATATATATATATATATATATATATATTTATATTGACAGCATAGGTAATACAGCCTTATTGACCACATAATATTTAGTGATGAGTCCACCTTGAGCAGACCAGTTCATAAATGCATAGCGATGATAATCTGCAAGACCTAACTGTTCATAATATATGTAGTATAGTGGAGGTATTGTTTACGAGGCAGGAGGAAGAGGCCGTCGTGCACGAGATAACAGTGGCGGTGAGGATGCTGCTCCCGTCAGCCCCTGAATGTATTTGATGATATGCATATGGACGCAGCCAAGGTGAAATATTGACCGTGTTTTTATGGGTGAAGAGCAAGATAACGAGGTGTTTCTGTGAGGAATGTGTGTTAGTATGTCAGTCAGCCAATGGGGATTCTGCAGTATATTAATTTGATCGTAACACTAACTCGACGCTGGAATGGGTCAGGTAGATGTATGCCTTCTGAGACTCTATCCGCAGGTGTACGTTCTCCCCACTCAGGTTTAATTAATGCTCAGACAGGTGAACGTGAGGGCCATGCAGCATGGAAGTAGGTGAAACGTTTCATGCGGAACAACATTTACATAATTGTCAAGGAGAATGTGGCGATAATAGGTGCAGGCAGCCACGCACGCTCCGACATCCACCCCGAAAGCACCGACACCCAGCAGTGAGCACGCAACTACCATTGCTTCATCACCACACCTGCATTCTCATCATCACTCACAATGGAGCTACGCGGCACTCAGCGTCACCAACTACCCTGTTATAGTGTCAGCATCACCGTCATTTTGATAACTTCTCGCGCCACCATCACCACCACCATCACGCATCGTGTCGCTATTAAAGGAAGAGATCAACAGTCCAGACTCCGGTTATGGTCATCATCCCATCTTACTAATGCGGAGAGTCATCATGCAAATGTGGCAGAGGCGGCATCATTAGCGGCGTCAGGGGGAAGACGCCGCACCTGCTCCCACGTCACAGACACGACAAGACTGCACACATCATCATGGAGAGTTTCACTTGATGATGGTCACGTCTGTGATTGTTGCGACTCCTCTTGTGTTTAGTGAAGACTCTTGATGAAGGCGTTGTGACTAGTGAGAGTCAGTGAGCTGAAGGTTATCAGTGTCTCACCCTCGGCGTTAAATGACGGACATACTAGCCGTTTTTCTAGTAAATAGATTATTGTTCAAAAATAGCAATCCCTCTAACTTTGGTGAATTATTATCAGTGAAGAATGAAGACACTTTCTACACAAACTTAATTTTTGCGCCAGTGTGTGTGTGTGTGTGTGTGTGTGTGTGTGTGTGTGTGTGTGTGTGTGTGTGTGTGTGTGTGTGTGTGTGTGTGTGTGTGTGTGTGTGTGTGTGTGTGAATTAAATATCTCAATGATTTTAATGAAATTTGGCAGATGTATCTTTTGACCCAAGGTGATCGGATCAATTTTGGTTTTATCAAGATTTATCTCTTCCACGTTTCCATTGTGGATATATATATATATATATATATATATATATATATATATATATATATATATATATATATATATATATATATATATATATATATATATATATATATATATATATATATATATATATATATATATATATATATATATATATATATATATATATATATATATATATATATATATATATATATATATATATATATATATATATACCTGTATGTATATATACACTAAGGATGAGGAAAATGACAATGATAACGTTGATTGAAAAATAAAGATAATGATATTAGTGATGATGAAAATGATAGTGATAAGGAGACTGATGACGTCAATATTTAAAATAAGGTTGAAAATTATGGTGATGATACTGTGAAAATTTATTTTATGGATTTTAATAATGATGATATTAATGTCACCGGTGCTGTTTTTTTTTATATTTCCGCTGTTGTTTTCAGCTGTTGCTGTCATCAGTACCCTCACGAGCTGCAGGTGTAAATTGTCGCTGCTGGCACACCTGCGGCTGATTTGCATAATGGATAATATTGGTGATATACTGGTGAAGGGGCGATGAGGTGGTGAGCGGGAATGGGGGTGGTGAAGGGGGTGATGAGGGAGGCGGTGACAAGGAGTGATGAGGGAGGGTGGTAAAGGAAGTGGGAAGGGAGTATAAGGGAAGTGGTGAGGGGAGGTAGTTTGGAAAGGTGGTGGGAGAGGTGATGGGGTAACAGTGGTGGTGGTCGACATGCCGTCCGACGTGACTGTCAAACAGCCACCTTCTGACACAAATCGGTGTTCGTGCCTGATCATTGACAGTTTTTCTGGTGTTCGATCACCACGCGATGAAGACGTCACAACTGTCAGTGTGTCGGATGGCTCTGCAACGAGAGGTGATCTGTACACCCGCTCTAGCAATGCCTGCGCAGGAGGAAGTTGTCTTCAAATACTTGGTAGATAGCTTTGCATGTCTCAGGAATGATTGCACTCAGACTTTGTTTAGAAATGTGTGTGGAATATTGCAAACTTGCATAGGAGCATCCAGGTGCTGGATACCGAATAGTAGCCTCGAGCAGTGCGCCTGCCGAAGTACTCCCTCTGTATCTAGCGTCTTGTCTCTCTATTAGCGGTTTTACTTTTTCAAGAATAGAAAAAAAGCCGTTACTGGCATTCTGACATAATTTTGAAAATCTCCTTCACTTTCTGTTGCAAGTTCATTAACTATTTACTTTTAAACTTCCCTCGGAGCGCCTCTTCACACAATGTTCTTTTCTTCATTCTTCTTTATCTCACAAGCACTCACCACACTCTACAAATCAACTTCCATTGCGCGCAAAACTGGACCCATTGCTCACAACACCGTCGACAGACAATGAATGATAATTGCTGATGTGTACAACCCATCCAGCAAGCCTGATCGACACTGTCGGATAGACTTCCCGTGTCGGACGGCATGGTTGATGTGTACTAAGCTTAACAGTGGTGGTGGTGGTGGGAGGTAACAATGGTGGGCCATGAGAGGGTTGACTTTAGGAGTGCCGCCCATCATGATGTGGCTGGGTTGTGTTAGGGCGTGTAATGGTGACGGAAGACTGGCTTCTTGTAATTGTATTCGCTTATTTGGTCGCCGCTTTATGCTGGGTCGAAATAGCCGGAGGGACCTCATGTTTGTGTGTTGCTGTGTGTGTCACTCGGTGGGGGCGTTACTTGAGGTCCCCGACCCGACCAGAAGATAGGTGTTAATGGGTCTTCTTGCCAGGGTCAGTACTGTGCCTCTGCAGGGTATGGTAACGTGGTGGGGTCTTATGACACCTCGAGATTGACTTTAGTGTTTGAGAAGGTGTTTGTCTTACGAGCTAAAACATACAAGACATGTCCTCGACGCCTTCCCTATGGTGTCAGCCTTGTCCACACTTGCCCTCCTGTCAGTATATGTAATCATCTTCCTCCTGTTACATAATCACTTCTTCAAGTTCCTTTCTAGACGCTCATTATTCTTCCCCGATCGTTTGCTTTTCTTATCTCGACGTCTTAACTGCCTCCTTCGTCACTGTCTGTCGTTTGTAGCCGTCAGTCTTGTGGTCAAATTGCATGGCAAGAATGTATCTTATAGACTTGCAAGAAAGTCGTCCTTACCGGTCGTTTGTTCAGGCAGCTTATAGTTTTTACAGTATCGCGAATCCAATTTTTGTATTACAAGTTTACAAAATACAAGATGAAGTAAGGTGATAAAAGTTGCATCATGTTGAGATACTAGAAGAGCTGCCTGGGTTAACCTTGTTGACGTGTGAGCAATTGGAGTTACCAGAGAAAGGTGCTGATGGTATGTCAATGTCAATACTTTCACCAGGCAGCGTCGTCCAGTTGCTGCTAAGACCTTACTGGTGTAGAATTACCCCCATGACGTCACGGTGAGAGGCACATGACACTGAGTGGGGTTGACTACGTGACACACACACACACATATATATATATATATATATATATATATATATATATATATATATATATATATATATATATATATATATATATATATATATATATATATATATATATATATATATATATATATATATATATATATATATTGTTTGTGTGCAAATGTTTGTTCCTTAATGACTCCTGTCTCTTTAAGCTTCACTTTTTTTTAATTATTTCTACGTTTACCGTTTAGTGTACGCATTTTTTTTAGCAGTTAATCCACATTTACACTGACCAAGACAGAGACCACTGTCGCCATCTTCAATGAACCTGACACTGGAAAGTCACATTCTTCCCCGTCTGTAATGTTGGGACGACAGGTGTATCAAATACCATGTATCTAGAAAGGATGTTTTTGCACAGCCGTAACACGTAGGCGATGACGGTCACTGAAGAGAGACTGAATGCCTTTGTAAATGAGATTATCGAGAAGAGTGTCGAACATCAGATGAAAATTTTTCTATCATGTGTCTGTCTGCCATTGAAAAAAGAAAAAAATCAATGTTAGGATATATTTGGGGTGTAGTGAGGCCCGGAGACACTGGAGAACCCTGAGTGACGCTGAGGGCGGAGGTGTAGGAGGCCCCGGGGAAGACCAAGATAGATGTGACGGCAAGAGATCTGGTGCAGCAGGACGACAGTGAATGATGAATACCTCAAGAGAAACAGGGAGTATCTCAAGGAGAGTTAATTACGTCAGCTGTTTCAACCAAGGTCCATAGAACGCTCTGTAACACACCTCATACTGCCACCACTCGTCACCCGCACCTCATGTCATTACTGATTGTTCTTGTATCTTTCGTTTTCCTATTTACTTTATTATTCTTATTCTTGTTCGTTACCTCACCATCAATGCCCTAATTACCTTATAAATGATATTACCATTAATTTTACACCTTCGTTCCTCAACTTGTTGCGGATTTGTAAAAATAAATTGCAATACTCGTACATTTTGTTACGCGTACAACACTGGGGTGTGTGTGTGTGTTTGTTTGTTTTTTGTTTGGTTGTTTAAATGTTTGTTTGTTTGTTATATAAGTTTGGGGGAATATTATTTGCACTGTTAATTTATTTCGTATTATGCGTTTCTCTGTGGTTATTGTACTAGACCTGTAGGAAGTAATTGAGGTAATGTACATATTTATGGTAAACTGCTTCAACATAATGCTCTCATTCTAACGCGAATTATACTTATTTATGACGTTGATCATAAACATATACGCATTTTCCGCGTGAAGTGAGACGACCTGTAGGTAGCCGAGTGGGTAATAACCTGTGTTTTACCTGTTAGCATTCCTGGACTCTAATCCCGATAAGGGGTAATACTGTATACATTTATTCACAGTCGTGTACATTTATGGACTGATAAACACATCACTGTAACCCTGGGCTGGTAATGAGGCTAGTCTACTGTACATGTCTGGGTCTAGATTCTCAAAGGTTCGTGTGATGAAAATTTCTCGAAACTGGAGATGTCAGCATGAACCTGCCTTGTTGACTTAAGCGCAAAAATAACATGAAAATATTATAAAAATTACACCGATATTCCACTTTAACTAGACGCATTAACTCATAAGAACATACGAATGAAGGAAACTGCAGCGGGCCTGTTGGTCCACACTGGGCAGTCCCATTTACACCCAACCCCTATCGCTCATATATCCATCCAACCTGTGTTTGAAGCTATCCAGCGTATTCGAGTTAATATGATGATGTTTGGTAACTTGTTCCACTCATCCACTACTCTATTTCCAAACCAATGTTTACCTATTTCGCGCCTAATTTTAATTTGTCTAATTTAAAACCATTGTTCCGAGTTCGCTCCTGGTTGGATAGTTTGAGTTCCTTTATTATATCACCTTTGTTTAGTCCTGACTTCCATTTATACACCTCGATCATATCGCCCCTCACTCTACGTCTCTCCAGGGTGTGCAGATTAAGATGCTTTAACCTGTCTCTGTAACTAACACTCCTTTATATGAACCCAAGACAGTCTATAAAAAGGGTCTGTATCATAATTTTGTCTCCTAACTGGTGGTAAGTGGTCGTCTCTCCTAAGGCAGTCTATATGCTCCTGCTATTGTTGAACATTGTTTTTGTATAGCTGAAGTCATCAGTTTGTGTGCATTCTTACATCTTAACTTACAAGAAATAGTCACCGTATGAACTTGTGGAAATCTGGACTGTGGTCATTGTTTATGACTTATATAGCTTTGTTTCTTGTGAAAAACAGGAACACTGTAGGCGAACGCGATGATGCAAGGGTCGTGATTCTCCCCACGGTGACTTGGCTGATCCTAATCCATTATTCAAGACAAGGACGTCACACAGTCGCCTATGTATGTCAACGTGCCAGCGTGCATTCCCGCTGACGTCATTAACTTCTCCACCAATCACACGAAATGTGAACTGTGACGCCACTTCTGGCGAACCAATCTTTACAGTTGGCAGTTTGCGTATTTTACTCTTACCTATCGCGTGTATAAATTATTTATTTGTTTTTATTGACGAACATCAAGAAACACATAAGATGTTTCCGGTATTACAGTCACTTCGACGTCAATAAAAGCACTTAATTAAGAAAAGATAAAATAAAAACAATCGGAAAAGATAGTTCGGCACCTGAACTAGCCATGACGTCGAAGTTCCCAGCCGAAGACTCAAAAGAAGTGACCTTGGTCCTTTGTTCCTTCTTCCTCGTGGGGCGGCGTGGGCACGTGTGGGCCTTTCCCCGTGACTCAGTTGGAAGGTGATGGTGCACATTAGGGCACTGAGCTATATGGGGAGCAACAGGGACCACACCACCCACGGCGGGACAGTGGCCTGCTGGAGGGGGAGTGGGGGTGGGGCGAAGGGAAATAACCCGAGTTTATCAAGAATGAAAATCGATTACGGGGTTTGTAAGGCGGGGAAATTTACCGTCGCACTAGAGGTTACGTGTCGCTTTTGTCCAGGTCAACCGGGGGTGCGTAAATTGTGTCGCCATGGGAACACCTTCACACGGTGTCATGATCACGTTGTCTGCTGAGAAAAATAATTAATAAGGTTTGTGGAGATGCTGGCATCTACTTCTGAGTCATATATACAGTATAATTGGTTTTATCCAATACGCTGCTTTTCATCACAGATTTTGTCGAAATCACAAAATGTGGGAAAAAATAAAACAAAGAATAATCTGAGAAAATACTATAAAATTCCAATCCCCAACACCTAATGATCGTCAAGTACTCACACGTCAGATACTGGCTAATGTCCAAGGAATGCTGTCCACAACTGTATATAAATGTATTATGACTCAAGAATATATATCAAGTGATAGACAGATCGATAAGTCAGACATTCGAATGGATGAGAGACTGATGGCATGGCTGAGATGATTTATTGATGTCTTGCTGATCTTCCTGTGTCATAGTTGTGCATTTTGGTTTATAAGGCCTTAAGCCAGTGCCACACCACAGCCTTAAGGCAGTGCCACACCACAGCCTTAAGGCAGTGCCACACCACAGCCTTAAGGCTGTGCCACACCACAGGCTTAAGGCAGTGCCACACCACAGCCTTAAGGCAGTGCCACACCACAGGCTTAAGGCAGTGCCACACCACAGCCTTAAGACAGTGCCACACCACAGCCTTAAGACAGTGTCACACCACAGGCTTAAGGCAGTGCCACACCACAGCCTTAAGACAGTGCCACACCACAGCCTTAAGACAGTGCCACACCACAGGCTTAAGGCAGTGCCACACCACAGCCTTAAGGCAGTGCCACACCACAGGCTTAAGGCAGTGCCACACCACAGCCTTAAGACAGTGCCACACCACAGCCTTAAGACAGTGTCACACCACAGGCTTAAGGCAGTGCCACACCACAGCCTTAAGACAGTGCCACACCACAGCCTTAAGACAGTGTCACACCACAGCCTTAAGACAGTGCCACACCACAGCCTTAAGACAGTGCCACACCACAGCCTTAAGACAGTGCCACACCACAGCCTTAAGACAGTGCCACGCAACAATTTAACTTCTTAGGTTTAGTTTACTAAGATGTTGTCGTAGCTTCAAGATAAGACCTTACTCCTGATTATTTCGGCATGTATACAACCTCAAGAGAGTACCACACCCTCTCCATGTGTTGGTATATGGGTGCCTAACTTCGTGTAAAGCTTCTCTGGGTCATTAGAGTGCTACACGGAGTCCGGCGGGAGGCAGTGAAATGGGGGGAGTGGGAGGGAGAGCTTGGTCACGAGTCTTCCTGTGTGTGGTGGTCATTAATATACCTTGTTAAGTCTCTCTCTCTCTCAATATTAATTTTCTCATTGTCGTGTTCGTTCAGTGGCGCTTGTTCGTAATCGTGAAATATTTATTCCAGGCTGTGAGTGACTAGCGACCCGGTCCATTCTCTATTTGGGAGCCGCTGGGTCGAGTCTCTCATTAAGCTGTTCACCTGAGGAGCGTTATCATAAAATATTATTGGTGGGTGTAAAAGTGATCACCCTCTCTAGAAGGTTGTGTGTTGGTAGTGGACTGTATCAGTTAGTTTGACAGGACAATGGATGGAGAGATCCGGATGGTGGTGATGATAGTGAGCCCACGCCGCCCTAAGGAGGGAGGCAGGGCCCGCCGAGGGACACTGGGCGCCCTCAAGGGCAACCCTCAGGTGGCGTCAGCCAGGAGGGTGTATGTAAGTGTCCAAGGCGCTTCACAGAACAACCGTCATTCCCCCCGTCTATTGACCGGATGTCGCTGTCATTGAACGACTTCCGACGGCACTTCTTGTCTGTCGTTCACCATCCCACGCAACACCTCCCTCTTGTCTTCCGCTAGGCGTAGACTCCATCATGACAAAAGTTTAGTATTGTTCTCATGCAGGGCTTCAGTCAGTACTGTCTTCTATCAGTGTTATTGAGATCCACAGAAGTGTTGAATCTCATAATCTGATCATTACTTTTGAATCTTCCCTTCTAGTCATTGTACTAGTGTGTGAGCGTAACGACATATGTTAATATGGTAACTCACAAGGACAAGGTCGTGTGAATCACCGCAGCGGCGGAAACCTAAAGATGCTACACTTCCTAAACTTTGTGAGGCTTCCCAAGGCTTCACCTCGTGATAACCCAGTCAGTAGACTTCGTAATATCTTTAGCAGTATACTCACACTATAGATTGTGTCACATGACAAAATGATTGAAGGGATTTACCAGGAATGTGAGTCCGTGCGTCAGTGAGGAGGGTGGTAGGGGTGACCTGCACATTCTTCTGCCTGGTGACGCCCCACCATCTTGGCCGCCCTCCTGGGGCCGCCTCGCTCAGGAAGGTCGGAACTAACCCTCTTGCGTGTGATTTATTGTCCTTACCCTGGACCGTTTACTGTAGCTCATGACCAATAAAGGTTTTAAGATATTTTCCCAGGGTAGCTGGAGAGCACCTGGGCCACTCTAGTGTAAGTGTGTCCGACATCCTGGTCTCAGGGCCACCTTGGGTGAAAGATATCGTCTCTGATGGAACTGTTGAGGGCCAAGGTGGGCGTTGGTGCATGTGGACCCCACCCACCAGCCCTACCTCACGCGCCAGCCGCACCCCTCACCTGCCCTGCCTCACCCGCCAGCCGCACCCCTCACCTGCCCTGCCTCACCCGCCAGCCGCACCCCTCACCTGCCCTGCCTCACCCGCCAGCCGCACCCCTCACCTGCCGTGCCTCGCTCGGGAACACCCCCCCCTTTCACTTGCCCTGCCTCACCCGGAACTTCAGACACCTTTATTATTTTCTTCATTTATTAATTATCTTTGCCAATATTGAAGTATATTTACGACCTTGTATGACGAACATAAAAACAGTTAAGAAAGATTAAGTGTGAGTCAAGTGATGATGGTGAATGTTAACACTGAAGAAGAATACAAAATTAAAATATCCTATAAGGGCAGGTGAATGACTTAGAGGCAATTACAGACAGATGTAAATGACTTGTATAATAGTGTCCCTTTTGTGTTGTTTACCCCTGGGGAGAGGTGGTAGTGTAGTGGGTGTTATGAGGGGGAGAGGTGGTAGTGTAGTGGGTGTTATGAGGGGAGAGGTGATAGTGTAGTGGGTGTTGTGAGGGGGAGAGGGTGGTAGTGTAGTGGGTGTGTCGTGAGGAGGAGAGTGGTAGTGTAGTGGGTGTTGAGTGGGAGAGGGTGGTGTAGTAGTGGTAGTGTAGTGGGTGCTGGAGGGGAGAGGTGGTAGTGTAGTGGGTGTTATGAGGGGAGAGGTGAGTGGTGGGTGTTATGAGGGGGGAGAGGTGGTAGTGTAGTGGGTGTCGTGAGGGGAGAGGTGGTAGTGTAGTGGGTGTTATGGGGGGGAGAGGTGGTAGTGTAGTGGGTGTTATGAGGGGAGAGGTGAAGTGGGTGTCGTGAAGGGGAGAGGTGATAGTGTAGTGGGTGTCGTGAAGGAGAGGTGATAGTGTAGTGGGTGTTATGAGGGGGAGAGGTGATAGTGTAGTGGGTGTCGTGAAGGGAGAGGTGATAGTGTAGTGGGTGTCGTGAGGGAGAGGAGGTGTAGTGGGTGTCGTGAAGGTGATAGTGTAGTGGGTGTTATGAGGGGAGGGTGATAGTGTAGTGGGTGTCGTGAAGGGGAGAGGTGATAGTGTAGTGGGTGTCGTGAAGGGAGGTGGTAGTGTAGTGGGTGTTATGAGGGGAGGTGATGGTGTGGTGTAAGGGAGAGGTGTCGTGAAGGGGAGAGGTGGTAGTGTAGTGGGTGTTAAGAGGTGGTAGTGTAGTGGGTGTTATGAGGGGGAGAGGTGATAGTGTAGTGGGTGTCGTGAAGGGGAGAGGTGATAGTGTAGTGGGTGTCGTGAGGGGGAGGTGGGTAGTGTAGTGGGTGTTATGAGTGGTAGTGTAGTGGGTGTTATGAGGGGAGAGGTGGTAGTGTAGTGGGTGTCGAGGGGAGAGGTGGTAGTGTAGTGGGTGTTATGAGGGGAGAGGTGGTAGTGTAGTGGGTGTTATGAGGGGGAGAGGTGGTAGTGTAGTCGGTGTTATGAGGGGGAGAGGTGGTAGTGTAGTGGGTGTCGTGAGGGGAAGAGGTGATGAAACAGTTTAAGTGTCTTGTATATTAAGTGTTTATGTACATGAATTATAGGTCAGGGAAGTCGGGTGTGGCACGCTGAAGGGGGGTGAGTGAGTGTGGTGTTGAGGGTGTGGCTACTGCGGCGATGGTGGTGACGGTGTGGTAGTGTCTTACAGGTAATGGTGGTAATAATTGTGGTTGTTTAGACGGGATGGGTGTTGTGGTGGTGTGATTGTGGCTTACAGATAAAGATGGTAGCGATTGTGGTTGTTTAGAAAGAAGCTGTTAGTTGTAGTGGGTAATGGGTTAAAACCAGTGATGATAGTAATGATTGTGGTTGCTTAAGATAGGTGGGTGTGTTTGTGGTTGGACTATATCGAGATGGTAGTTGTGGTGGTGGTCGATTAGAGCATTAGAGGTGATGGTACTTGTGGTGGTTGAAGTATGATAATGGTCGTTGAGGTGTATCTGTGGTGGTGTAATGAAGGTGTAGTGTCGTGTGGTGGTGGTCGATTAGAGCATTAGAGGTGATGGTACTTGTGGTGGTTGAAGTATGATAATGGTCGTTGAGGTGTATCTGTGGTGGTGTAATGAAGGTGTAGTGTCGTGGAGGTGTAGTGGTCTTGGCGGTGAAGGTAGTGGTGGTGTTGTAGTGGTGGTGGCGGTGCTCAGTGGCGGTGGCGGTGAAGTGTAGTGGTGGTGGCGGTGCTCTAGTGGCGGTGGCGGTGAAGGTGTAGTGGTGGTGTTGTAGTGGTCGTGGCGGTGCTGGGTATTGGTGGTGGCGGTGAAGGTGTAGTGGTGGTGGCGGTGCTCTAGTGGCGGTGGCGGTGAAGGTGTAGTGGTGGTGTTGTAGTGGTCGTGGCGGTGCTGGTATTGGTGGTGGCGGTGAAGGTGTAGTGGTGGTGGCGGTGCTCTAGTGGTGGTGGCGGTGAAGGTGTAGTGGTGGTGTTGTAGTGGTCGTGGCGGTGAAGGTGTAGTGGTGGTGTTGTAGTGGTCGTGGCGGTGCTGTATTGGTGGTGGCGGTGAAGGTGTAGTGGTGGTGGCGGTGCTCTAGTGGTGGTGGCGGTGAAGGTGTAGTGGTGGTGTTGTAGTGGTCGTGGCGGTGAAGTGTGTAGTGGTGGGGCTGGGGCTGCAGTGGTCGTGGTGGTGTTGTAGTGGTCGTGGCGGTGGTGTAGTGGTGGTGGCGGTGAAGGTGTAGTGGTGGGGCTGGGGCTACAGTGGTCGTGGCGGTGGTGTAGTGGTGGTGGCGGCTGGGCCCATAAAAGACAGGGATGTACACAGTGAATAATGACTCGAGTGACGGTGCTGGAAGATATGACACAGCGAGGCGCGGTCCTAGCTGAGGCAGGGCACTGAGGACACCTCACGGGGGGGGGGGGAGGGGTGAAAGGAATTATATTGTTAACGTATTTAAAATGAACGAAAAGAATATTTGAGCGAATTGGAAAGAGAGAAGGTGTGTGTGTGTGTGTGTGTGTGTGTGTGTGTGTGTGTGTGTGTGTGTGTGTGTGTGTGTGTGTGTGTAAGACAAGGTTCACTGCTGCACAATACACACATTACTCTATATCTCTTCCTCCCCCTCCCTCTTAGTGTCGGTCTGTCACCCGTGTTTTATTATCTAAAAATTATTCGGTTGGAATTAACTCTGTTGTTGTCTTGTAAAACATAAGTGAAAAAATCTCTTGTGTTTCGTGTTTAATGAACGATGAGGAGGAGATTGAGGACACACACACACACACACACACACACACACACACACACACACACACACACACACACACACACACATACACACACACACACAAACTTCCCTCAGGTAAAATCTTGAGGGGACTCTTGGAAAGGAGGTAAGAGTGAGGTGGTGACAGGAGAGACTAAGGGACACGACGGAGAGGTGTAAGTAAGGCGGAGTGTGGGGAGGTGAACATAGAAGGAAATACATCCATACTCACGTTCATAGAGCTGATGGGCACACACTCCAAGAAGTATCTTTATGGAGGAGGTCCGATGTATTTCAAAATAAACACTGTGACTCCCTTGTCTCGGTAGGGTTGTCACCATCTTTCATCCGTTGTGTCGTATTGTGTCACACAAAAATGTACAAATATTCTTTTGATCGTGTGCATATTATTTTTATGGAAACACTGCTGACAGATTTATAATACTTGAGATAATTATTTTCACTGAGACATTTATTACCAAGAGGGAACATTGTGTTTTCTCAGAGCCTGTAGTACTAGTATAATGTTGACGTGTGGGACAGCAGTCGTTTCTCCGAGGTTAGCTGCTGTTTGACCATATTGGTCTCCCGCTGAATAGTTCTTGAAGTAACTTACAAATTGTTGCGTCAGATCATTGATTGGCAGCAGTAAAACTATTTCCAGAAA
The DNA here is from genome assembly GCF_018991925.1 of Homarus americanus. NCBI lineage: Eukaryota > Metazoa > Arthropoda > Malacostraca > Decapoda > Nephropidae > Homarus > Homarus americanus. The sequence continues at coordinate 56,287 of NW_024739286.1, read as the reverse complement.
TATAGGGTAAGGGCGTAAGGTTAAGTCAATAAATAAGAGGCACTTGACGGCTCAGGGAGACTTACCGGCATCAGTTGATACATGTGACGCCCCGCCGAGGTGCGGTCAACGTGTGCTCCGGACATTATTGTTTTGGTCTCCGTTATCTGGGAAGCTGTTGTGAGAAAATGATGTTATAAAGGAGGAGCGGGAATTATTAGCCTGTGAGAGAAGACACGGTGCGGCAAGAAGACAACACACGGTGCGGCAGTAACACAACACACGGTGCAACAAGAAGACAACACACGGTGCGGCAGTAACACAACACACGGTGCAACAAGAAGACAACACACGGTGCAACAAGAAGACAACACACGGTGCGGCAGTAACACAACACACGGTGCAACAAGAAGACAACACACGGTGCAACAAGAAGACAACACACGGTGCGGCAGTAACACAACACACGGTGCGACAGTAACACAACACACGGTGCAACAGTAACACAACACCTGTAAGACATGATAGACCAAGAACAACGCCTTCTGAACATAAAGTTTGTAGTTGGACTAATCAGTAGTGAGGAGCAGTGCCTTATAGAAATAAAAGTTATATGGTTACAGAGAGACGGTGTTAACATAGTGGTACACTTCAGCAACAACAGTTCTTAAAACCAGAAACCGCAAGTAATTATAATAACACTGTACAGGCAGACCGTGACAACCACAAGACGATAAATTACCAACATTGACTTATAAACCTTCAGTCCGTGATTGCACTGTGACATTACAAAATTTAGTCAATTAGCAACAGCTGTTCTGTACACCTTTTACACACACTGTCCGATAATTCGTGGTAGGGCAGCCGGAGGTGCACTCGGCCATGACACTGTCACGTTCGCCCTGCCAGCCCCGAGATGCCATGGCTGTGTCACTGTGTAAAGCCTGGCGTGTTTACCAAGCCCTTACCTCCCCCATGCTCCTCCTCCCCCTCCTGGTTACCTGGGGGGGGGGGGTCCTCTATAACTGGGCCATGGTCAAGTTCTCTCCAGGTGTTGAGGCTCACTGAAGAATTAGGTCAGTGATGTCATGGGTACCAGTCATGTCTAATGAAACCTCACTTATAACGCTATTAGTATAAGTGTGTGTAATAATAATAATGATAATAATAATAATGATAATAATAATAATAATGATAATAATAATAATGATAATAATAATAATGATAATAATAATAATAATAATAATAATAATAATAATAATAATAATAATAATAATAATAATAATTAACGGTTTGTTGAAAGAGCATGGCAGACGGAAGGCTGAAAATATAGTTACATAATTGGGGAATGGGCGTCTTGATATACAAATAATATACAAGTAACATAAGTGATGCAAATATGATATATAATAACTAGGTGGAGAAAAGGTCATACTACAGGGCATTTCAACATAGTGACAGTGCAAAAAATCAAGATTTGTGGGAGACCCAGGTGATACTTCCAATCAGGGGTGAAGGAAACACACTGGTGTCAAGTTCGTAAGTTCTATTTCTGGGACAAACACACAAAAGGAGTTAAGACAGGGGAAACAGCGTCCTGTCTTGGAATCTCTCTGGGTATCTCTATCTGCGCATGCGCGTACAGCGCGCATGTGCTCAAAGTCTGAACTAACACAGTGACAAAAGGGAGTATGATTATAACATATAATACAGAGACCTGAATCAATAATGGTAAATAGTACAGTTACATATTACAGCATATTCGTCTCATATATCTACAAGATTGACTGGGAGTGAATACACTGGTGTGTGTGTGTGTGTGTGTGTGTGTGTGTGTGTGTGTGTGTGTGTGTGTGTGTGTGTGTGTGTAATAATAATAATAATAATAATAATAATTAACGGTTTATTGAAAGAACTTGGCAGCCAGAAGGCTGAAAATATACAGTTACATATTTGGGGAATGGGTTACGAATTACAAATAATATACAAGTAACACAAGTGATACAAATAAGATATATAATAACTAGATGGGGAAAAGCTCAAACTACAGTGCATTTCAACATAGTGACAGTGCAAGGAGCAGTGTTTACTGGGAGTGAATACACTGGTTTATTATAAGTTATTGATCATTTTTACAATGGTTGGGACTGGGCTGTTCTTATAGCGATCAGTTCGTGCACGTATGGGCTGGATGCGGTTGTGGTGTCGAACAGCAATTCTCGGGCTAGGGATCTCAGGTGGTAGTAGGGCCGGTGTCGAGGATGGTGTAGAAGCTTCTTACCAAATTTGCAGATGAGGTCGTGGTGATGGTCAGTGAGAGTCGAAAGGGTCAGTGTGTTGAGCGCTTCTTGATATGTGGAGTAGGAAGGGGAGAGAATAATCTTGCATGCCCTCTTTGCACTTTTTCTAAGTGTTTACGTTGTGTGGCATTTAGGGAGGAAGACCAGGTAGGGGAGGCATAGGTGAGCTTGGGAAGTATGAATGTTGTGTAAACACTGAGGAGCTCGGGTGCAGGAACTCCGAGGGACTTGAGTCGGCGGAGGAGGTGGAGACGGAAACTGGAGGATTTGACAACTTCACTGACGTGTGGTTTCCAATTTAGTTTGTTGTCTATGGTGACGCCGAGGAGCTTCGTGGAATCTACAACCTGGAGTGTGTTCGGACCTAAAGTAATGGAAGGAGGTGGGACAATGTCGGAGGAGAGGTTGATGTGCATAACCATGTCTTGGTATGGTTGATGGTGACATGGTTGTTGGTGGCCCAGTTTTGGAGACTGTTCAATAAATCCTGAAGGGCGGTATAGTCGGGAGCAGAATTGTTGACGCTGATCCCAATGGTGGAGTCGTCGACATATTTCCAGCGAGCAGGGGTTTCTCTTAGGGCATCATTGATGAGCATAAGGAAGCAGAGTGGTCCCATCTTGGTGCCTTGGGGGACGCCACAGGTGAGTGACTGAAAGGTGGAGACAGCCCTCGGAAGCGTACAGCTTGGCGTCGGTCACTGAGGAAGTCTGTGTGTGTGTGTGTGTGTGTGTGTGTGTGTGTGTGTGTGTGTGTGTGTGCTCCTCACTGCCCCAGGCGACCACCCACAAGCATTATAACCTCCTGCTTGTGAGACTAATGTGTGCAGTAAATCACCACGAAGGACGAACGTGAAGCCTAATGAGTTTAATTATTCTTCACCAAAAAGTGTTCATTGTTCTGTTGGTGGCTGTTATACTTCTACTGTATTGTCCCTAAATGATGACCGAGTATAATGACAAATGATAACCAAGTATAATGATGAATGATGACCAAGTATAATGATAACAAATGATAACTAAGTATAACGACAATAAATGATGAGCAAGTATAATGAAAATAATGATGACCAAGTGCAATGATAGTAAATGATGACCAAGTATAATGATAATAATGATGACTAAGTATAACGACAATAAATGACAACCAAGTATAATAATAGTAAGTCTCTCTCTCTCTCTCTCTCTCTCTCTCTCTCTCTCTCTCTCTCTCTCTCTCTCTCAAAATTTGCCGACGTTCCATTTAAAGATAATTTACCCCTAATTAAAGCCTACAGCAATTACTATTCCTATTTTACAATTTACAATATTTTACATCATCATTCTGTCCGTTTATACCCTTCCTATTTCTCATTTACATCGACATTTTAAATCATCTTCTTCATTTACAAACATTATTTACACCTGATTGTCCTCATTCTCATTTAAAACTTGTATATAATCATATTTACATTATTCTTTATCATTTACATATCGTATCATATCATTTACATTTACATTCTTCTCATTTTTTTTTTACATTCATGCCGTACATTGTTTATACTATCATATCCTTCCTCCATATTTACATTTACACAATCGTAACTCAATCCTGTTTTACAAGCAGTGTTTACATCCTTAATTCTTAAAAAAAAAATATATCATCTATGGTCACTGTTCTCTTCAATCATACGTACTGACAGTTATTTTATGACCTTACAAACAGGTGTATATTGCCCATATATACAGGACAGGGCCATGTTGATGATGATACAAGCAGTTATACATTGTCCAGGCATATAGGTATATTATAATCATACAAAAAGGTTTATTTTGTCCCCAGTCAACACCACCTGTTAAGACACACACACACACACACACACACACACACACACACCTGGCCCTGGGATCCTCTGGTCATATAAGGTAGATGACATGAAGACAAACAAAGCAAACTCGTGGTTTTTTTTCATCCTCCTTTCTGTCTTAGAAAAAACTGTAAACATCAAGCAGTAAACACAACTCATTCACCATGTGTGATGTTAAAATAATAAACACGGGTCTTTTATATGCGTGGCGGGGCCTGTTAGGGTCAATGTTAGGTGGTAAACACGACTTACTCCCCACCTGTGAAGTGACAACAGTGATCTTCAGGGCTGTTACTGCCGCCTCACTCACTGTGTCGCCCACCGTGATGGATCTTTGCCTTACTATATCAGTATGGTGACTGAGAGAAGCACAAAGGGTACTAAGTATTGTTCATTACCTGCCCAGGGGTGTAGGGAAGAACCCATGGCGTTGAGTAGTTTGGGGCGTGGAAGACAAATGATCCTTCTCCCGTGGGTCAGTCGGGCAGAAAGGGCCTTCTATCATTCATCTGGTGAACGATGCTAGAAGCTCCTGATTGGTTGCCACAGGAAGGGCGGCAGCTGACGAGTTTCTTCCGTCTACTTTTCTCACTTGGGATGTCCACTTTTATGCCTCGCGCTGTATTGTGTTGTCCGTCTCTGTGTTTGTCTACCTGTCTCTCTGTGTTAAAAATCGTTCACATTTAAGCTCGAAGCTCAGTCAGGTATTGTCTCACCGTTCAGTGATATCCTTTTGTTTCACTCTTATTAGTTAACACGTCTTAAAACACTCACACACACACACACACACACACACACTTACTTACTTAACTGCTGTTTAACTGTTTGTATAGTGTGTAAGCTTTCTTGAAGACTGACTGATCCAATGAGAGAATTTTCCCCCCAACGCCGCCGCCCGTACACATCGCGGGACCCCACTGCACTTCCAAGGGACCATGCACGCCACCTTCTCCTGACTGACGCAGTTTATTCCTAACTCTTGGTAGTGTGTTAGTAGTGGACTGATGGTCACTTAAACACATGGATCTTCTTATTCTCACACCTTGCCTGTTAATGACACCTGTACTGTGTGATAGGAACAGGTACTGCTTATATTGGTGTTCTCCCCCCCCTCCTCTCTGCCACCTTTTCTCCCTTCCCTTCCCTTTTCTCCCCAACTCCATTTCTCTCTCTCTTACCTCTCCTCTCCCTTACCCTCTCCCTTTTCTCTCTCCTTTTCTCCCTCCCTCTCCTTTACTCCCTCCTCTCTCTCTGCGCCTTCCTCCTCTCTCTCTTATCCCCTCCTCTCTCTCTTTCTCTCTCTCTCTCTTCCCCCCCTCCTCTCTCCTTTACTCCCTCCTCTATCCTTTACCCCCTTTCTCCCTTACCCCATCTTTCCTCCCCCCTTACTACCTCTTCCATCCCCGTTCCCCCCTTTCTTCGTCTCTCTACCCCTCCTCCCTTCTTCATTCCTTCCTCTCTACCTGTTTCTTCCCTCACTTCACCCCCCTGTACTCTCCCCTCCCCCACTACTCTCTCTTCTTCGTTTCCCTACGCCTTTCCTCTTCCTCCTCCTCTTCCACCATCTTCTCCCACATCCGACTTCACTTCTCCTTCTCCTCTTTCCACTTCCCTCTTTCCCTCCCCCCCCCGCCCCTCCCAGGTACACCTCCTGCGTGAGGTTGTCCACGTGATCGCCAACAAGTGAAACGGTAATATTGCCTTCAGGTAAGAGAACAAAAAGTATTGCTTACAGGAACAGTTGTTTATTACTATGTGGGGAAAGGAATATTGAGTGTGTTGAGTATTAGTATTTGTCTGGCTGAAGAATATTGCCAACTTAAAGTAAAGAGGATAGTTTGGGTAGAGAAAATGGCACTTGTCAACCCCCTCCCCAATCTCTCTAAAATATGCACCATTCTTCCATTACAGTATATCATTCTTCCCAACAAAAATGGATTATACCTCCCACCCCTAAAAAATGTACCATTTTCCTAAAAAAAAAAAAAAAAAAAAGTGAAAGTGGATCCCGTTGAAGACATCACAGTATTAATAAGGCTCCGGTACACAAAGGGCAGCGTGAATGGCACTGCAATCGACCGCCTACTTTTCCCGAACTGTAAAGTTAGGTATCCATTTACAGCTGGGTTTACTGGGGGTGCTCCGGTTTCAAAGCAGCAACACTTATGACAAAAGACATGCGCTGTATCCATTCGGCCGCTGCACCCTTGCAAAATAAATGTACAGCCACCCACAAAAGTCCTGTCGCCTCTCCTCCTGAACCACGAACCCTGAGATTCAGACTCGTGAATCCGAAACATTTATGGACAAAATAGTGCATCAGTGCCACGTGCTTCAGGCTCACCAGTCTGAATTTCTGGGTTTATGGTTCAGGAGGAGAAGCGACAGGAATTTTGTGGGTGATTGTACCACCCCAAAAAACAATAGTATATATATATATATATATATATATATATATATATATATATATATATATATATATATATATATATATATATATATATATATATATATATATATATAGAAGATAAAATTTAACTGTGAACACCTTAAAGGTTGGAAGGCAACATTCTAATTGTACTTTACAAATAAATCTTTTTGGGGGAAAGTCAAAGAATATTTATAGAAATATTTAATATTTTATATGCTTTTGTTATTTGAAAATAGAAGTACCACAACACGATCTGAGCCATAAAGTGTAGAGCAAGAGGATAAATATGAAGCTAACGAGGAAGTTTACTTAGCCACTATGTAAATTATTCCTACACACTTAAGACGGAGGAAAATATTTACCCCGAGCAGAAATATCAACGGTTAAGTGAGTGAAATGACCAGCATGTTAGGCGACTGTTAGTGTCTTTGTATAACTCGTCTTATCTCGTTGTCTTATATTCACATAAATTTTGTTTTTACTTCAAGAGCAATTTCATCCTTTTTGTGTTCCCATTGGCTGTAAGAAAATATATTTTATTTCTACAGTGATTTGTAAAACTGCACACACACACACACACACACACACACACACACACACACACACACACACACACACACACACACACACACACACACACACACACACACCCTGACTCACCACCAGGGGCGAGCCTTGGGGGGGAAAGTTCACTGGAAGACCCCGTTATGTGTGTGTCCATGACGATACCCTGAGTGTGCCACCACCTTGGGTCTGCCAACACCACCTTGAGTCTGCCAACACCACGTTGAGTCTGCCAACACCTAAAGCCTGCCAACACCTAAACCTGCAACTCCAGGAGCCTGCCAACACCTGAAACCTGCCATCATCTGGAGCCTGCCAACACCTTTAGACTGCCAACACCAGGGGTCTGCCAACACCAGGGGTCTACCAACACCAGGGGTCTGCCAACACCTGGAAACTGCCAATACCTGAGACTGCCAATACCTGGAGACCGCCAACACCTGGAGACTGCCAACGCCTGGAGACTGCCAACGCCTGGAGACTGCCAACATTTGGGGCCTGACAACACCTGGGTTCTGCCAACACCTGGGATCTGACAATACCTTGAGTCTGACAATAAGTTAGTTCTGACAACACTTGGGCCCTGGCAACACCTAGGCCCTGGCCACACCTAAGACCTGGCAACACCTTCGGGCCTGGCAATACTTGGGGCCTGTCAACACCTGGGCCCTGGTAACCGGGATCTGACAACACCTGGGGCCTGCCAACATACAGTATAAGGTCTACTAACGATATCAAAATCATGAGGACAAAACCGCTACACCTGTAATGTATGTTGCAGGTGACCTAGCCATGTGGTGTCACTGTTAATGGTTGGGTAAGTTAATGGTTTTTGGAGTTAATGGTCATGAAATAAGTTGTAACTTTAATGGTTAATGTAGAGATAATTGGGCGGAAAAAATAATGGTTATTGAATATAATGGTTGAGAAACGTTAATGGGTATGATTAATGGTCGTAAAAGGTTAATGGGTATGTAAAGTAATGGTAGTAATAGTTAATGGGTGTGTAATTAATAAAGATAAAAAAATAGTGGTTGTTAGAGTTAATGGTCGTTAAGGTGTAATGATTGTAAAAGCCAATAGTCAAAGAATAAATTACAGGGTTAATGTAGATATTGGCCCTTAAACCTAACTGTATAACTGATCTATGCTGGGTGTCTCAAAAGGGTGTCTCAAAAATATATAGACACACTGTCTTAAGAGATTATCTTGGCGATCGCGTGAATGCTTGGATACATTTTTTGAGACACCCTATATTTATATTATGGAGAGGGAGTAAGCCATCAGAACCCTTCCTTCCTCCCCTTCCCTTAACATCCAATACCCCAACTCGTCCCAATCCCATTCCAGCTCTTACACTTCCCCCTCCTCACCCCCCCCCTCTCCCTCCTCCCACTCCTCATCCTCTTTCCTCCCCCTCCCCATCTTCCCTCCTCCTTGTATCCTTCCACCACCCCTGTCTTTCCTCCCCCCACCTCCTCACTTACCTTCCCCCCCTCACCCCCCCCCTCTCCCTCCTCCCACTCCTCATCCTCTTTCCTCCCCCTCCCCATCTTCCCTCCTCCTTGTATCCTTCCACCACCCCTGTCTTTCCTCCCCCCACCTCCTCACTTACCTTCCCCCCTCACCTTTCTCCCTCACCTTCCTCCCTCCTCCCTCTTTCAGCACCTTCTCATACCACTGCTCAGTATGGGTTACATATGACAGGTGGCGCCATGCACATGTCCGGCTGGTGCACCTTGTCCTCCCTGGAGTGTCTTGGGGCTCCGGGGACTTGAGTGTTATGTTCAGGCTCGATAATCATATTTGAGAAGTAGGTAGTAAGCAGCTACCAAACAGGGAGGTACTGCCGCCTGGGAAGATATTGGAAGCATAATGTGTTATCTAATGGTAGACCCTGCTGCCATATGGCATCACGAAAATTGTGACCAAGTCCCAGGTTGCTCATCTGACTTTCTGCCTCATTTACACACAATTGCAGGGTCTCAATTGTTTCTCTTACTTTGACAACACAACATACATATTTTGTTTTTCACTATTGATTTTTTTTCATTTTTTGCATTTATTTACGGTTCTTTATCATTATTATTATTAGTGTTATTATTATTATTGTTATCATTATTATTTTATTTTTAATTTTGTATTTGGTATTATAATTTTTATTTAATATGACTTATTATTATTATTATTATTATTATTATTATTATTATTATTATTATTATTATTATTATTATTATTATTATTATTATTATTATTATTATTACCCCCCAGGCTCTGATATGGGTCAGTGACCTGTGCCCGGGTGGGCTAATTCCCATAAAAAAAAATATTAATAATACTAATAATAATAATAATAATAATAATAATAATATACACTAAGCCACACGAGAGCCCAAGATCTCTGACCACCATAATCACATCATTAATATGCTAAGTAGAAGCAGCAGAGGTGGGGAGCAGACCAGAGTATACTTTATGTATAGGAAGATCCTTATTGAGTGTCCATGTGTTTCTTTTATCATTAAAGAAACCTGTATAGTTAACATGTGTTATCTGAAGAAAGCAAACCTTACCTGCAGTGTAACTTAGTCACTAAAGTACTAAGTAAAGGGTTATTGAAAGAGACTAATTTTGGAGCTGAAATAAAAAGATTCATGCCTGTTAGTGATGATAGATGTCCGTAGTCTTAAAAGTCTTGACCCCGGGGTCTCTGTATCTCACGACCCAGCAACAGTGAATCGTGACGCAACAATATTCTAAGTTTAAACTGGAAGAAAATAAGATTATTGATTCCACGACTCCACAATTTTCCTTTATGATACAAGATACATATTGTGTCCTTCGTGACTGGGGTAGTGGTGGCTGCCAGGTAACAGTCGTGAACGAGCGGTGGCTGCCAGGTTACAGTCGTGAACGAGCGGTCGCCAGGTGACCACGGTCCTACCACCAGGTTACATAACATAGCCCTCCAGCCATCACCACCCAGCCCTGCGGCGAGGCGTGTTGAAGGTGCTGACTGGGGAACATGCACGCTATTTCTATGACCCATTTATCCAGGTATTTTCCTGTTCACACACTGCCCCAGTACCCCAGTAACACTAGAGATACGCGAGGCGTCAATGGTGGGATGTACTGGATAAATAGAATGATCCTATCACGATGTAAGAGAGAGGCAGAGGGCGTGGGCGCCGTGGAGATGGTGGGAAAAGACGACGTGGTGGTGGTGGAGGGCGTGAGAAGTGTGGAGGTGTTGGTAGTACAACCACCATTACAGTTGGCTATTGTTTACCCACGACTGACCCACCAACCTACGCCCTGCCCATCACACTGCACCCATACCCACACCGCACCCACCCCACGCCCACACCGCACCCACACCCACACCGCACCCATAGCCACGCCGCACCTACACCCAGTTTATATATATATATATATATATATATATATATATATATATATATATCTTGATAAAATCACACGGGAAAAAGGAACGGGCACCTTAGCTTTCGTCTTTATTCAAGACATCTTCAGAGGCAACTGGATTACATGGACAGAGGCTTAAATATACAGGGTGACCTTAAAACATGAGGTCCGTTGTTTCCCTTTTCCCGTGTGATTTTATCATATATATATATATATATATATATATATATATATATATATATATATATATATATATATATATATATATATATATATATATATATATATATATCGTGCATTTTTATGGTGTATTCTCAGTCACTTATTTTCAGGCGGTCAAATAAATAGTTATTGTCTATGGACCCACTCAAATTTATTACCCCTGTCGCGCCTGGGGTAGTGTGTGGTGGATATACACATTGCCCCTTGCTCACCAGCCCGCCCGCTCGCCTGTCCGCCACCGTAAGAAAACAAAAAATCTTATGTTATAAGTTAATAATTTCCGTTGGCGTTTAAAGCTTCCTTGTGTGTTGACCGGATGCTTCCCCTCACTACACTACGCTACCATTCATCATCCCCTTCAGAGCCCCCAGCGACGCCCTCACCTCTTTGTTATTAATAGTTAATGCTTCATTACCCCCTCGCTGATTGTCCTATTATCACGGTAATGAAGCCTTTCTTACCTGACGCCAAGGTATGTGCCGTCACGCCCTCCCTCCATTCTCTCGTCCCTGATAGCTTTGTCCTGTTCAGAATAAATCTATCATGTATCCTGCTCTTAACACATCAGCTGGCCTGTATCATGTATCCTGCTCTTAACACATCAGCTGGCCTGTATCATGTATCCTGCTCTTAACACATCAGCTGGCCTGTATCATGTATCCTGGTCAACACATCAGGTCAACCCTCCCAGGTTCGTCCAAGTGGTAGCAGTGTAGACCTCCAGGCTCTCGGCTCATGATAACTGGTGAATCAACTCATTACCCCCTTGACTGTTTAGCATCAAGCTCTTCTATTGGAATTTCCTCACATGATTTTCCTACGTGTTTCTTCTGTTGGAATTTTCATTGTTTGTAGTTAGTGACATTGTTCGTGAAGTTGTAAAGTCAGTTAACATTCTCAGTTATGATACTTTGAGATTCCTATTAATACTGGAGTCTTCAAGGCGTCGTTTTAACCCCCTATATAATTTTTCCCCCTCTTTGTTACGCTCATTAAAGACAGACTCGCCGAATCCAGGTGTAAAGGAGACCAACTTTTACTATAGTCTTGTTTAGGTTGGGTTGGGTTGGGTTGGGTTGGGCTGGGTTGGCTTGGCTTGGCTTGGTTTGGTGTTGTCATTCATCAGCTTCCACTCAATTCCTTCCTGCAGAACATTTATTATTCATTTTCATTTCTCGTAATTTCAGTGCCATTATAAACAGGGAAACACTTGCTACCTCCCAACGTATTTTTCCTTAAAGTATATTATTGGACACAGGAAGGCTACAGGTAGGAGAATAAATCGTGGTGAAGTTTACCTCCGAGATTATTTTAAGGTATTGGCCAGTAGGGTTAAGACCGAGAGAAGATAACCAAAGAGGAATAATGAATTGAAGGTGGCAAGGGAGGCGAAGTCAAACCCCAAGGGATTCTATCAAATGTTTCAAACTAAAACACGAGAAAAGATTGGACCAATACAGTCAGATACCGGCGAGCTAACTGATAACGACGGAGAAATGAGTAATAATCTGATTAAATATTTTTCAACAGTTTTCACCACCGGAAATTTAAACATGCTACCCGACTATATACAACGATAGTGAAGAAAATAGATTAAGCGAGATTGTAGTGACTATTAACGATGTTAGTACAGTAAGCAAATAGACAAGCTAAAGCCTATTAAGTCACCAGGTCCCGATGAGGTATTTGCCAGAGTATTTAAGGAATGTAAGGAAGAGCTTAGTATGCCCTTGGCAAAGTTGTTTAACATGTCCTTAAAGCAGGTGTAGTACCAGAGTCCTGGAGGATAGCGAATGTAATAACGATTTCCAAGAAGGGAGATAGATAACTATCCTCTAACTACCGTCCAATCAGCTTAACATCAGTTGTTAAACTGAGAAGCACATGTGGACGACGGGCATGACTATGATGTGGTATATATATTTGCCCGAAACAAGGCTAACAAAGTACTTGGGTTCATACAAAGGAGTGTTAGTAACAAGACTAGCGAGGTCATCTTAAGACTATATCTTGCGCTTGTGAGACCTCACTTGGACTACGCAGATCAATTCTGGTCACCGTACAACAGAATGGATATAGAATCCCTAGAGAGAATTCAGAGGAGAATGACAAGACTAATTCCGGGCATTAGGAACCTTGACTACAGAGACAGGTTAAAACATCTGAATTTGCACTCCGTTGAGAGACGTAGAGTGAGGGGCGATATGATAGAGGTGTATAAATGGAAGTCAGGGCGAAACAAAGGTGACATTATAAAGGTACTCAAACTATCCAACCAGGAGCGAACTCGTAACAATGGTTTTAGATTAAACAAATTTAGATTTAGACGCGAAATAGGTAAACATTGGTTTGTAAATCATCATCATCATCATTAACTCGAATACGCTGGATAGCTTCAAACATAGGTTGGATGAATATATGAACAATAGGGGTTGGGTGTAAATGGGACTGCCCAGTCTGGGCCAATAGGTCCGCTGCAGTTTTCTCCATTCTTTTGTTCTTCAACACCTTCAATACCGCACTAACTCCTTACGTCATTCATCCTGGACTCGACTTTTCTTACGGTACTGCACACACTCTTTACAGTGTACAGGTGATTCTTGGTCCTCCTTGACAACTTCAATTCTGGAGCAACACGTCATCTTAGTGACCTGTCTGTCTCCATTAGTGATATACAGTCCTCTTCACTAGTGCGTTTACAGGGGCTCGTCATATGAACATTCCACAAATTATTATCTTTGAAGTATTTGATTTAATATTGTTTTAATTGTATTCCATAGTATGTTCACTATCGTTAGTTTCCTTCTGTTGAATGTAAACCAACACAGGGCTGCCACACTGCACAAAACCTGACGAGCCCCTGTAAGCGCACTAGTGAAGGGGACTGTGCCTTTACCTCTCGCCCCCAGTCCCCCGTCTGGCGTGTATCGCCTTCCTTTCTCGTTGTTCTTCTCTTACTTTAATGGTCAGGTGAGATTTAAATTATTATTAATTTTTTCTTTTATCTCAAATATTGTTCAACTTTTCTTTATAATACATTCTTGATATCATATGAAGATTAGAGACCCCAGTTTAATTCAGCTTGAGAATGACCACCTAACTTAACTTTACCTGACAGGCTAATACCACAGGTATCGTTAGGGTGTTTAATCATCAGATGAAATAAGCATAGGTGTCTTAATCCTCAGGTTATCCATTGTTGAAACACACACACACACACACACACACACACACGAGCGTCCTTCTTATGTTTCACTCCTTGTTTCTCACCACAGTACAACTCCCTCGTACAGCCTGACGCACCGCAGATGTATGGCAGACAGCCACCTCGTAACATCCTCATCTGCATATTTCTTCCCCTCAAGTACCACACAACATGACCAGGTAGCCCGCACCGCCCCCGGGTAGCACGAACACCTACAGGTAGCACCTAGGACGCCAGGTAACACATCACCCACAGGTAGCACCTAGGGCGCCAGTATTCGTCACCACCAACATTTGGAGTGTCAACAGGAGGTGTCACCTGTGTGCAGAATAAACACATTAGCGTCGAGGAACACACAGGTTGTATGTCCTGCTAAACACAGTCCTCACTTTGTGTGTTGTTCTCGAGGTGGTAGCCGGGTCGTGCTGGGGCAAGGGAAGGGGAGGGGTATTATTTTTTTGCCTTGTTCATGTTTATCTTAGTTTTGTCTAGAGAGGCCTTCCTGGCTACGCTTAAGGGAGGTGTGGGAGGATGAGGAAGAGATGAGAGTGTTCAGATTATCTTTCTTAATGTACAGTACACGTCGCTTGTTTGCCCATCGTCCTTATGAAGACTTTTAATAGCTTTACTTTGGGATTGTCAACAGCTCGTGTTCCTTAGATTACAGCCGACTGTAAGGTGTATCAAATGTTTAATTAATAACAGTAGAACAACTGTGTTTAGTGTGGAGGACTTGTATATGCGGGGTGTCTCTGGCCAGGTGCAGGCGGTCAAATATGATGGTTGATAGATATATTCTTCTGACTACTCTTTAATTGTTGTGATAATTGAAATAACTTAGTAATCATACAGTGAAACTGTGTACATAATTATACTTCGATGAGTCCACAGTTCGCACAATTTTACGAGCTGACGAACTGAGACCACTAGATGGAAACTTTGGCCTCGCTTGCTGTTGAGTGTCATTATTATAACATGAGTAAAAAGATCACTTGGGTGGCAGTAAGAGAACGTATTTAAGAGCAGGATCTCCTCCCTGGCGATTAACTTCGTAATTAAGTCGTGCGTGTGTCCAGGAACTGCTCTTAATATCTCTGGCGCCTGAGGGTGTGCATCATCGCCTCCAGGAACTACCCTCACCGTCCTCACCACTAGTAAGTCTTGCCCTCGCCTCCAGGAACTGACCTTATTGTGCAGGAGCTCTGACCATCCGGTTTTTAAACATTATATAAGATTAATGGGTATACAAGTGTAAATTAGCTTACTGAAGAACTTGTCAGAGTAAAGAAATACGTAGGAGAGGTAAAATGGAGGGAGGGAAAGAGTAAAGAAAATGATGAAGACACAGAAGAAGGAGGAAGAGGTAAAGAAGAGGGAGGGGGGGGGGGAGAAGGATAGTTAAATGATTCTCCTTATCTGTTGGTCACAGTGGTAGGTGGTGACAGGGGTGTATGAGGGTGGTCAGGAAGGTGCAGGACCCTGTTGGCTTGGCCTCGCCTCCCTGGTCCGTGAGTCAATATGCAATAGAAAGAAGATGTAAATATTTAGTAATTGTTCCACGAGATGAGAGGTGGTCATCAGGCGTCAAGATGGTGTCTCCATTGTTATTATTCTCTGTATTTATTGTCCATTGTTCCTGTACCCGGGAGAGCCTCACCTTGATTATGTTGTGATGCGTCGAAAAATACAAATGTATAAATCCAGTAATTGTTCAATTGGTGTAGCAGTTAATTCAAAACCTGATCATTTAAGGCTCTAGTAAGATCACTCCAAATGTTCAATATTGTAGTGTGATTTTTTTAAACAAACGACCTTGATATCGGTCATTCCTCCCTGTCTTTGTCTCTACCGTCGGTGCAGGCGCCGAGTTGACCAGCTGGACTTTGATTTGATACTTGTGAGGGTAATCCAGTACGCTGTGGTCACCCACAGGCCACAGCCACAACCATCAATGCTATGTCCGTTGGTATACCTCCATGGTTGGTACCGCCCCTTGTCTCCTCCCACTCATGCTGCCCGACCCTCCTCCCTCCCACACTCACCCAATCTGATGTACACTCAGAGGATCTTAATGGTCCAGTGAACTAACACGCTTAGTTCTGATGCTGTGGGACCCAGGCAAGAACTACACCTGAGACCCATATATGGCTACACGAATCCAGGAAAATAAGTCACAAGAAAAAAAGTCACAGATAAAAAGGCACAGAAAACCTAACTTAACCTAACCTACGTGCAATGCCAGTATATATATATATATATATATATATATATATATATATATATATATATATATATATATATATATATATATATATATATATATATATATATATATATATATATATATACATATATATACATATATATATTGTGTTGTCAATATGTACAAGTCATGTGACTTTTTTCCTGTGGACTTTATTTCCGTCCACCGGCTGCACATATACTTGTATACAACACCTCTTGGTAGTTCAGCAGCGATGTTATTATTTATGATAAGATTTGTAATGAATACGACTATTTTATACTGGTATAACGTTAAAACACCAAAAGCTATTGTCTTCATATTTTATCAGCAGTTCCCCGGGAGTCATGGCTGAAAACCTATTGTTTTGGTCTACCTCCTTCAAGTTGAGTCACAGGTTGTCTGGCCTTAAGATGTTCACAATCAGTTAACAACATAGAGACACTTAGGAAAGTGAGGCAAAGAAACATTCATTTACATCAATAATAACTTTGAGTTTTATGCCAAATACCGACCAATGGAAGCCTTCCATGATTATTTTAATTATGATGATTAATGCGGTTGTTTCGCTCCGTGTTGGTGACGGGGGACAGATTAAGGGCGCCTGTCAACCGCCATATCCAGGAAAATCATCTGGAAGCGACCAGCCACAAAAACACACTACCGTTGGTCACCTGAGAAACTTAAAAAGTCATCAGCAGAGGCTAAGCCTATGTCTGATGGACAGTTCAGTCACCCTTCACACGTAACGGGAGGCGGACTGCTCTAATTCACCCAGGCAGAGAGAGATCAGGTAGATATCTCAGGTCGGGTGGCTCAGGCCTCCTTCCTGGATGGGTCATGTTGTGGGCGTCGTAGTGGTCGTTTGTGGTGGTCATGGTGGTCGTTTGTAGTGGTCGTTTGTGGTAGTTATGGTGGTCGTTTGTGGTAGTTATGGTGGTCGTTTGTGGTGGTCATGGTTATCGTTTGTGGTGGTCATGGTGATCGTTTGTGGTGGTCATGGTGATTGTTTGTGGCAGCCATGGTGGTTGATGAGAAGTCTATGGTGTTGTTTTGTGGCGTCTCGACTAAAGGGATAATCCAAGATAGTAAGAAGTTGCTTTACCAGGCAAACACAAGACCAAAAGTCGTCTGCATTTACCGGGCAAAAACACAACAGCAGCAGCAGCAGGTATCCGTAACAACTAGTTGAGTACACGCTGACTACACCAAGTAGTTTATAACCTGAAATGATATGTCATTACCTAAGAGCAATGCATGTCACTTACAGATGATCATTGACCACGGGTAACATAGTACAGGTAAAAACCACAGAGGTTACTTATCATTTCCTAAGGTAGAAGTGTAATGGGGTTCCTTAGATGGTATTATAACATTATTTAGCAAGAGAGTCACGTGTTTATTTACCCTGGATATTTTTAAAATCATTATTACCTCCATAAAGAGTAACTCACCTGACAAAGCCTATATTTATTATTAATTAAGATATAAGAACATAAGAACATAAGAAAGTGGGATACTGCAGGAGGCCGACTGGCCCATGCAGGGCAGATCCCTTTCACACCCATCCCAGCACTTCCATGTGCCTATCCAACTTCGTCTTGAAGCTCCCTAGCGTCCCGGTCTACTATAGCACTCGGTAGCCTATTCCATATCCACAACTCTATTACCAAACCAGTGCTTGCCTATATCCTTTCTGAATCGGAATTTATCTAATTTAAAGCCATTTGTTCTAGTTATTTCGTTATTACTGAGCTTCAGAACATCTTCTCATTTACCCTTTTAATCCCACTTACCCACTTGTACACCTCTATCATATCTCCCTAACTCCCTCTCTCTAATGAATGTAGCCCTAAGCTTTTCAGTCTTTCTTCATATGGAAGTTTCTAATATTATGGATCATTTTTTTCATTCTTCTTTATTCTCTCTCCAAAGAATCTATGTCCATTCTATAATAAGGACACCAGAACTGAAGATATAATCCATGTTATTAATCTATCTTTTTTTCCCCAGGTACGTGTGAGAACATTGGATTGAAGCGAGCAAAAGATGAATGTATTAAACCTCTTTTTCCTTCCTCCGTTCTGTATCTTGTCTTTGTTATATTCTATTATCAATACACCTGAATTCTACGATTTATCCGTTAACTCTGTATTAAACCTTTAGTTAAACCGAGTATCATCGAAATATATAGGGTTTTTTTTTTTTTACGATACTGGATATTGGGTTTTATTGTTTGTGTTTGTGTATTATAAGTCTTCCTAGTCAACACGATAACATGACTTACGTGATAGAGCAACGTCTGGTCACATCTCTCTCTCTCTCTCCTCTCTCTCTCTCTCTCTCTCTCTCTCTCAAATCTGTTATAACCGTCCGTCAGTAAAATATTTTAATAAACACACACATACATACATACATACAATTACTAATCGCACGGCATTCAGCTTTTAACGTCAGGAAATAAGCCAGAACGTAAAGAACAGAGTAACAGCTGGCTCTCCCTCCCTCGCCTTGGGACTCCGGGCCAAGTGTCCACAAAAACACAATAAATATATCGTTGATAGCCTTCATTACCTTAATAATTCTTCAGTTCTTCCCTTTTACCCACCCTCACCCCACCTGACCCACCCCTCACCCGGATACTAAGAATTTTCTGGTTATCCTCAGGATCCACTCACTCACTACTTAACGCAAATTATGCAGTCGTGGTTCATGTATATCCCTGCATATTCAGTTCATTATATATACACTAAATTATCCTTTGGTGAGAGAGATTAGGAGGTGGTAGGGAAGAAGGGAAGGAGGGGGGGATAGGGAGGAAGAGAAGGAGGAAGAGAGGGAAGAAAGAAGACACCCAAGTTTAAAATTAAATAAATAAATAAAGAACAAATGAAGGCAATCCCTTCCTTCACTGGACTCACGTGCTGAATACACCTGTACCTGTTGGTCATTAGTCACTTCCACCTACTGTTCATTAAGTCACGTCACCTGTACCTGGGTCATTAAGTCACATCACCTGTACCTGTGGGCCATTAAGTCACATCACCTGTACCTGTGGGTCATTGTCACGTCACCTGTACCTGTGTTGGTCATTAAGTCCATCACCTGTACCTGTGGGTCATTGGTCAGTCACCTGTACCTGTGGGTCATTAGTCAATCGCACTGTACCTGTGGGTCATTAAGTCACACCACTCCACTGTACCTGTGTGGGTCATTAAGTCACATCCATGCCCTGTGGGTCATTGAGTCACGTCACCTGTACCTGTGGGTCATTAAGTCACTTCACCTGTACCTGTTCATTAAGTCACTTCACCTGTACCTGTGGGTCATTAAGTCACGTCACCTGTACCTGTTGGTCATTAAGTCACGTCACCTGTGTACCTGTGGGTCATTCAGTCACGTCTGTACCTGTGGGTCATTAAGTCACATCACCTGTACCTGGTCATCAAGTCCTCACCTGTACCTGTGGGTCATTAAGTCACATCACCTGTACCTGTGGGTCATTAAGTCACATCACCTGTTCCTGTTGGTCATTAAGTCACATCACCTGTACCTGTGGGTCATTAAGTCACATCACCTGTACCTGTGGGTCATTAAGTCACATCACCTGTACCTGTGGGTCATTAAGTCACGTCACCTGTACCTGTGGGTCATTAAGTCACGTCACCTGTACCTGTGGGTCATTAAGTCACTACGTCACGTCACAGAAATTTTATTTATTTATTTTTCTTTAATTTTTGTGAATATGAAGACTGTGATGAGGAAATTTCGTCTTTAAATTTTGATTACTTGTCGTGTGACTTGTTTTGACGTCAGATAAAACACACGGGATCCAGTTTAAAACATAGATGGTGCCGTGAGACTAAGGAGTGTGTGTGTGTGTGTGTGTGTGTGTGTGTGTGTGTGTGTGTGTGTGTGTGTGTGTGTGTGTGTGTGTGTGTGTGTGTGTGTGTGTCCGTGTGTCCACAAAATTTTTTAATAGACAACTACCTGACAATATTTACAACATATTTATTTTAGGCGTAACAACTCTCCCACTGGGGTTTCTCTCTTAATGAACGTGTAATACAAGAGGCGAGGCTGCTACTGGTCACCTTATATCGTCTACATCATGATACCGTCCTCACACCTCCACTCTTGTCTCTCGGTGTAGTGTTGTTTTTGTCCTCTTCAAAATTACTGGAACGATGTCTGATTATTTTGTTTTTGTTTTACTTTGCTCCAATTTTCTGTTCAGCTAAAAATATTACCGCCGTCCCTTCCTTGGGGTTATATTTGGCCCTCCTTGTAAGAATACACCTCGGAAACTTTGAGAATTTTTTTCATATTTTTTTCGTCAATAAATTCTGGTGTCATAACACTAGGGAAGGAGATACTGCGGTCAAGACGTGGGAGGTGTCAGACGAGGGGCCTTCATCGGTGTGAACCTTTCAGGGACTCACCGCACCAGGAGGCGGGTGATGGTGGTGAATTTTTTGTTTACCTGCCCACAATTTCGTCTGACGCGCTGAATTTTTTTTTTTTTCGCTCTGGTAAGATTGATGGTGGAGGTGAAAGACTTTTTAATTTGCGAAACTAATTTATTGATGAAGAAATTGTTTTTTTTTTTTCCTTTTTTTTAATAAGTCGAGTTCATGGTGGATTATTGGAGAGTTTTATCTATTATTTTCATATCAGGTGTTGTAAATATTACGTTTATTTCATCGTTTATTTATAATTTGTCTGATTTATTATTTAGCTGTGCAGCATAATGTCTTTCTCAGGTGATCTTAAAGATGTCCTTGTGTTAACTTTTAAATATCAATTTGATATATATTTTTTTCCGGCAGAAATTGTAAAGGTGGAGAGTTTATTAAGCTCCCAATACGGGTGTTGGTAATTAGTTTTTTCACATCCATGGTTCACTTACCAGGACTTGGGTGTTATTTTGCGCCAATGACATTATAACTGACAAAGAAGTTTATCGTGAAAAACATTCCTTGCCAAGCTTGATGGTCTTAACAGTCCTTATTCCTGGTGGAAGCTTACGTGAGAGAGTGCCAATGCAGACAGAAGGCGGGTGATTGTTCGTCTGACGTGCTGATCAGAATACCGGTAGCTATTTTCAGGGAACGCCAGCCGGTATGTGCTGTTCATGCTGACGCAGACAATTTTACAATGTAGCGGTTGTGTCCTGGGATTCAGTTTTGCATTAAGACAGTAAATAGTGTAAACAAGAGCGTAAACACTATAGTAAGGGCAGGTTAAGAAACACCAGGTGCTATTTCAAGAAACCGTAGCGATTACTTTTTCCTCATTCTGTCGGGTACTCACCAATAAGATTTGAATATGTTAATAGAAGACAACCCGCAGACATTAAATAGATTGTTATATATGTAGAAAAACACACATAAAATAATACATATAACGTCATCCATAGTTAAAGTAGAAGCGGAACTAAACACTGGTACATATTATTTACATTTTCCTGCTAGTCTTTGTTCTCCATTGTCCGCACTACATGCTTGTCAACCTTCATTAAGGGCGAGGTGTTGTATTGTCAAGCTGCGCCCCGTACTACAATAAGACCTCCTCAGTCAGCCTGGAAGATTTACAGTTTCCTGGACCACTATGAGCCTTGCTTATACAACCTGACGAAGTGCTGGTGCGGTCTTTACTTGGCCTCGCCTCGCTTACATGTATACTGACACAGCCGGTATCTGTCTTTTGGTGGGTATAGGAACGCGCGCGCCCTCCGGTATATATTATAGTATACCTCGTATAGTTCCTGGCTTGTCAACATACTGACAGAGACGGAAGAGCTTTTGTATCATAATTGCCTCCTAAAGGTTTCTGGGGCTGAGCAATGTTGATCAGGAACCTAATTCTCCTGAAATAAAGGCTAATTGGGCGCTGAGAAGTGTTGGTCTGAGAGCTAAGTCACCTGGAATTGAAAAGTGTGTTAGTTGAAGTTAGCTGAAGAGATTACTTAAGCTCATATTATTAACTACAATAAAAGGACAAATCTGAGGGCAGGTTAGTGTGGGAAGGATGAAACCTGTAAAATTAAGAGAATTGGACGCTGAGAAAACCAGACACAGTTCGAGTTACAACAAAAATATATAGAAGACAGCAGCAATAATTTTACTTGCGTTATGTTTTGTGGGATCGTTGTCGATGTGTGTGTTATAATGTATAGCATGTAAATCTGGAGACGAAGAAAAGGAAGAAATCAATTTATTCGCAAAAATCAAGTACAAGGATGATGGCCTTCCTCTGCACCTTTTACCGGGGATGTATTTAAGATTATGTTTATTGAAATGAGAAATACAATACAACACGACAGAAATCTCCTTCATGTGAGCCAGGATAGACAACACTAAAGTGATATATATATATATATATATATATATATATATATATATATATATATATATATATATATATATATATATATATATATATATATATATATATACACGAGTATAATCAAGAGCTGCGTTTACAATGCTATGTTGAGTTACAATATTATTCATTAAGTATCCAAGACAATATTTGTTCTAACTGTGTTTGTCATGTTATAAGAAACTATGTACATACTTACACAATGGGTGCTCACGTCAGGTACCTGCAACGTGAAGACTTACCTCAGCTTATGACTGTGTAATGAGAAACGACACCTGTTACACGAGCTGCTCATTCGATAACACTTGAGTTTGTTGTGGGTACTGGCGGTGGTCACCTCTCCAGGAAGTGGCTGGTATCTTGTACAGCTGAGAGCCAAGACGACCGCCACCTCTCCTCTTGAGAACACACGCGCCCTGAGTCACACAGATACGTTGGTGTACCATGGTGGAGGAGGTGTCGGCAGCACGCAGGCATGTTGTGGTTTCCGAGGTTTCACGCCAAGTATCGACGTACACATCTGGCCACTGTGTGTGAGGAAACTCTATATTTTCCTCCTGATGGATTTTATATTATTGTAGACTTGTGATTCACTGATATACAATAAGTTGATTCATCTCTGGTAACACGATAAAAGTAATATCTCTTCCGCTGTGTAATATCAAAATGGTGACTGTTGGCGGCCCCCACACCTTATTTGTTTTGGCAATGTCCTTCTCTTCCGGACGATCATTTGCATATATTAGAAATTTGAGAACCAGCAGTAAGAAAATTTAACAATGGAGCAAAGAAAATAAGAAAAAAAGAAAATTGGTAGATTTCGTAACCTTTTCTTTGTCTTAGTAAACAATCAGTAGTAAGAAAGTATAAGTTCGTGCGAGCTTACATGTGGCAAGACTTATGTTGGAGGCGGAGGAGCTGATGATGGACAGCCGTGTGAAGGCAGATAAGATCCTGCGTCCACCAAGACTAATGTTGTTTTGGTTGTGACACAGGAACAAAAAGATCCTTCTCTGGTAAATGTTGTCGCCGCCACTCCCAGGAACTCCCGCGCTCTACTCGCTGGAACTCTTCAGACAAAAACCTTCGAACCAGGATGCAGATTGAGTGTAGGAGAAAATAAAATGTTGGGAGGGTGGCAAGTGTGGCAACGCGGTCGCCCCGGCCTGCCCCCAGCGTGACGCGATCTTGGGCGTTGGTGACAAGACAGAGGTAACAAGGCTGCATCCTGTAAGGCCTCACGGATCCCAGGGCGGAGGAAGAGAAGGGGGCTGGAAAATCCATCGAGTTGCTGGGGGAAAGGAACGTATACAGCTCTGGCTAACGGGGGGAGAACTGTACACAATATTATGATATTCAAAACCTTATTACGTAAATTCTTGTTGTGATCCTGTACATTGGAGGCGAAAGCACGACTGCTATTGCCATTCTATAATATTTTGTCTTTATTTTCCTGATTTTCCTGATTTTCCTGAATGTAGGTAGTTGTCAGGCTTTAAGCTGTTGGCAACATCCCTTGTGCCAGGCCCTAGTAAGCCTCCACAGCTCTAATAAAAAACCCGAAGGGACCCAAGTTAAGCCCTCGTAGGACCCCAGAATGTCCGGGAACAAACACCCCGCCCCTCCTTCTTCAGGGCCGACACAGTTACCCCAAATTCTTGACACTGTATTTTATAGGACCTTCGGCCGTATTTGGGAGCGAGGAAGCAGACCTAACCTTCCTGGCTTTTATTGCCATGACGTCGGCTGAGACCTGGTCGGGTTTATTCATGAGTCCCGTGTAAGTCGTTGGTGGTTGACGTCGGTGATTATTATTATACACCTTGTGATTGTCTCTGTCGAATGATTGTTATACGTCGTGTGATTGTATGCTTTTTGTAGTTGAGTATTATGGGTAATTATGTTGGTCAAAATGATAGTACAGATCAGGTAAAATTGTGTTAGTAAAAATGATCATAATTGTACTGTAGATTATGTTTCTGTCGGGTCTTTAGTGTGAGTCGGATGATTATTTCGGTCGGATGTTTAGTGTGAGTCGGATGATTGCTTCGGCTTGATGTTTAGGTGAGTCGGATGATTATTTCGGTTTCGGATGTTTAGGTGAGTCGGATGATTATTTCTGTCGGGTCTTTAGTGTGAGTCGGATGATTATTTCGGTCGGATGTTTAGTGTGAGTCGGATGATTGGCCACTCGTTGTACTGGTGTAGGTATAATCAGTTGCGTTTGTATACTACACACAGTTGACCAGTATATGTCGCAAGCGGTAACCTAAATACAATGGCTTATCTTATTGGCGCACCTTGACGACTGTATAAGTGATATATTTAGGCCCAGTTGTGTGTACTCGGTGGTGGAGCTGTCATGCTGGTGACGGGTGACTGATCCACTTGAAATTTGCATACTCAGGATCACACGGGTAGGAGAAGAAAAAGTACACACACACACACACACACACACACACACACACACACACACACACACACATCCACTATATCATTCTCTTGGTCACTATTTCGATCTATTATGTCAAGTTATTTAATTATTTGCACACACACACACACACACACACACACACACACACACACACACACACACACATCCACTCATCCACTATATCATTCTCTTGGTCACTATTTCGATCTATTATGTCAAGTTATTTAATTATTTGCACACACACACACACACACACAAGGACCTAAACTTCAACGGTCAGTATAAGATTCGAATTTCTTCCTTGGTTCAAATGTTGTGTTTGTTAGTTTAGATACAAGACAGTTTTCATTAGTGGCTATTTTATTTTATTTTTATTTATTTATTTTTTTTTTTTTACGGGAGATTAGCCCACCCGGGCACGGGTCACTAACCCACATCGGGGCCTGGGGGGCAAAAATGTAATAATAATAATAATAATAATAATAATAATAATAATAATAAAGAAATACAAAAATTAATAAAAGATCAAGAGTGAGAAACTATATATGTATGTTGTGTTGTCAATGGTAAGAGAAACAATTGAGACCTGCAATTGTGTGTAAATGAGACAGAAAGTCAGATCAGCAACCTGGGACTTGGTCACAATTTTCGTGATGCCATATGGCAGCAGGGTCTACCATTAGACAACACATTATGCTTCCAATATCTTCCCAGGCGGTAGTACCTCCCTGTTTGGTAGCTGACTACTACCTACTACACCATGACTTAGTATGGCTTCATTTTATTCTCTTTTATGACTCTTAATTGACCCATGACTGAATGTGTCTCTTAATTGGTGTATCATTATTGAGCTATTAATTAAGATGTACCATTTTGTATCCAATTTATGTATCGTTAATGAGCCATAGAGTACAAAAAAATTATAAGAGGAAAAATAAGATAACTCATTTACCCAAGACAGTACAAAAAATTACTGTCGCTATCTAGTCACAATAACACAAAGTACACGATAGTACAAGTGTAATATCGTACCATAATTATATTGCATCTTGACCTAAAAACATCAACAAAACGTAACTGAAGGTTATTGCATCTCGTCAGTTGAATAGTAATGTATTAAAATCAACTTGTTTGATAAGCACCTTGATGTCTTCAGTACATTATAAGTGGTGATCATTAGTGTGTCCGTCTGTCTGTCTGTCTGTCTGTCTGTCTGTCTGTCTGTCTGTCTGTCTGTCTGTCTGTAAATATTTAAATAACTTGACATAATAAATCGATATAGTGACCAAGAGAATGATTTAGTGTGTGTGTGTGTGTGTGTGTGTGTGTGTGTGTGTGTGTGTGTGTGTGTGTGTGTTTCGAAGGTAAAACGATTTCTGGAAGAGTTTCTCTGTAGAACGATGGACTTGATAACCTAAATAGAACGATGGGTGAGTGTAGTCGCAGTCATTGACGTATTAAAGTAGAATGATGGCATTTATACATTGAATGATTGACTTCATAAGATAGAGTAATGGAATTCCCAAATAGAATGATGGGTTAGATTTATCGTATATTATAGAAGGATAGAGAATTTAGCGTTCATAAGTAGAATGATAATGAACGCAGTCACGTTCACTAGCAGATTTAAGTGGAGGTGTTCACAGGTAGAAGAACGACGTACCTAACATGAACAAAAGAACATATCCAAATACAGGTATGGCATCTCATTAACAGAAGTATAGAACTCGTAACACCTGTTCATTAGCGGGTGACAAGCATACCTGAACAGCATACAGTACCTGGGCCATTCATGTTTATTACTTAATTTCATTTCCACCTTTAATAGCCTACAAAAGGTCACTGGTCACTTTCTCCATATTGTTAAGAGTAAGAGGGAAAAAAATAGAAGTAATTTAGTATAATATAAATTTTTTTGTTATATATATTACGGTGATTTATGGTCCTGTATCGAGAGACTGACAGACATGCTGAGTACCGATTGCTTAATGAGACAGGTTCTTGGGGTGGAGGGAGAGGAGAGGAGAGGAGAAATAAGAGGGGGAGAGGTGGAGGTGAGGAGAATAAAGAAGAATAAGAGGAGGGTGGGAATAGGAGAAAGACGAAAAGGAAAGAAGATAATGAAGAGAGAAAAACGATGAGAGAAAATTTGAACGAGGGGAAAGAGGAAGTTGATAAAGAGGAGGAGGAAGTGGATAAAGAGGAGGTGGAAGTGGATAAAGAGGAGGTGGATAAAGAGGAGGAGGAAAAGTGGTTGTTGATGACGGAAATAATACATATTATACATCAGATAGTAATTTAGTCAGTCTAAGAAGGAAAACATCAGATTAATTCAAATTTAGTCAGAGATCAGATATAGTAAAGTCAGTGTAAGGAAATACCTGGTTAGTCAGTAATCAGGCTAATGAAAAAAAAATTTGCTTATATAATTAAAAGGTAGTTAGATGTGAGATAAGGAAATACCAGACTGCTTCAGAGTTAGTCAGATATATAGACTAGTTAGAAGATAAGTCAGATATGAAGCACCACTATGTCAGATCACTTCCAAAAATGCCTCAAACGGGAAAAGAAAAATCGGCATATTACTGAAGTATAAACAGCATAACCTACCTGTAAAAAAAAAGAACCGAATTAACTTTACAAAAAATAATAAACTTAATAGGAAAAGTAAATCAATTAAGATAATAATTGACGGATATATTATTTATTTCTCACCTGTCGCTGAGGTGTTTACTCCCGCCGCCATGGTTGGATACGTCACAACAAGATGGAGTTCAAGAGAAAAGAATTTATGTTGAGGTTCTGTTGGTAAATGCCGGTGTATAATGATATAGTTCAGTGACTTATATTAAGGAATATGTCATTTATGTCAAACACGAAGGACTGTCATCAAGAAAATATCGTATTGGTGAATTTACGAGAGGACAACCGGTAAAGAAATAACTTCCTGTTGTCCATCTGTGTTCTAGACTATATATATATATTATCTGGGAAAAAAATAACACGTCAACACGATTGGTAGACTTAAAGTATTGCTCGTTTGTTATTTATCACATCTGAAGTATTTTCTTGTATTGTATATCAAAATACATTTATATTTCGCCTATATAATCGAACATGAAGTCGATTTCTTATATATCAAAATATATTAAATTTCATGTATGTTTTATATATCATCTTTAAAGTATATTTCTTATATATGAAACTTAAATTATATTTCTTTTATATCAAAATATCAAACTTAAGCATATATCTCATTTATTAAAGGAGGTATATGTCTTATATGATCAGACTTGAAGGTTATTTTTAGTGTTTCTGACGTGATGTTGTGTCTTGTTTGTATCTCAGCCTTCAACCAGGACAGCCACGGTCCTGGTAGAGAGAGGCAGTAAGGTATAGGGTCTGTCTGGTCCTGGTAGAGAGAGGCAGTAAGGTATAGGGTCTGTCTGGTCCTGGTAGAGAGAGGCAGTAAGGTATAGGGTCTGTCTGGTCCTGGTAGAGAGAGGCAGTAAGGTATAGGGTCTGCCTGGGTCCTGGTAGAGAGAGGCAGTAAGGTATAGGGTCTGTCTGGTCCTGGTAGAGAGAAGGCAGAAGGTATAGGGTCCTGGTAGAGAGAGGCAGTAAGGCATAGGGTCTCCTGGGTCCTGTAGAGAGAGAGAGGCAGTAAGGTATAGGGTCTGTCTGGGTCTAGAGAGAGGCAGTAAGGCATAGGGTCTGGCCTGGGGTCCTGTAGAGAGAAAGGTAAGTATAGGTCTGCCTAGGGTCCTGAGAGAGAGGCAGTAAGGTATAGGGTCTGGTCTGGTCCTGGTAGAGAGAGGCAGTAAGGCAGGCAGGGTCTGCCTGGTCCTGGTAGAGAGAGGCAGTAAGGTAGGGTCTGCCTGGGTCCTGGAGAGAGGCAGGAGGGTCTGCCTTGGGTCCTGGTAGAGAGAGGCAGTAAGGTATAGGGTCTGCCTGGGTCCTGGTAGAGAGAGACAGTAAGGTATAGGGTCTGCCTGGGTCCTGGTAGAGAGAGGCAGTAAGGTATAGGGTCTGCCTAGGTCCTGGTAGAGAGAGGTAGTAGCCAGTACATCCTTGAGGAAGGTGTCGTGGCAGGCATGGAGTAACGGAATGATGTAAGCAGGTTTAGGCAGTGAGAGGCTGAACCAGGAGAAACTTGCTCACAATTTGCTCATAACCCGTTTAAAATTTGTTCAAAACTTGCTCAGAACAGCTCATAAGTTGCTCATAACAGTTGCCAAGTTGTTCAAAAGGGCTCATAAGTTGTTCAGAAAAGCTCACAACAACTTTTTTTTTAGAATTCCTCGATGTTGTTCATTATAAGTCCCAAGTTGTTCAAA
Organism: Homarus americanus; assembly: GCF_018991925.1. Lineage (NCBI taxonomy): Eukaryota > Metazoa > Arthropoda > Malacostraca > Decapoda > Nephropidae > Homarus > Homarus americanus. The sequence continues at coordinate 26,920 of NW_024739286.1, read as the reverse complement.
ACACCATAAAACAGCTTGTTCAACGTATTCACAAATCGTTTAAAGTGTACTCACAACTTGTTCAGAACTTGCTCAAAGCCTGTTCAAAACTCACAATTTCGTCACAACTTATTTATAATTTACTTCGTAGATCTAATTTTTTTTTATTCACGTAGTAATTATATAATTGTATTTCCCTCTCCTGATAATACCAGTACATTGTGTAGTGTCCCTCAGGTAAATAACGAAGTCCTGAAGAAGCAGAATGTCGGGGGTAGGGGTCGGGGTAGTGAGGGAGGAGGGAGAGAGAGACAGGTGGTGACAGGTGAGAAGAACTTGTCTCTCACGTCCCTCAGGTCACAAGGGTTGAAGGATGAAATTTCACCTCACCTGACCTAATATGACCCAACCTACATTTAACCTAAACTTATATCACCCAACTGACCTGACCTAACTTAAAATAACCTAACCTTATCTGACCTAACCCAACCCAAACCAACCAAAACCCAACCCAACCCAACCCAACCCAACCCAACCTAGATTAACCTAACCTAACCTAACCTGATCTTATCTTACCGTCCCCATCCAAGACCATATACTATATAACCTGTCGAGGTGTTAAGACGCAATGAAGCTCTTGAGATGGTGAGATTGTGGTGGGATTATGTGGAAGGATTTTCTTGGGGGGGGATTTAGTAGTTCAGTAGGATTTTCTGACGCAATTTTTGTGCAAGGATTTTTTCCCAAGGGATTTTGTCCCTCTACCAGCCAGTACAGTACACCAGGCAGTGGGCCGCTACAGGTGGGCGTTATGTACCTGACTACAAACCACATAATTTTGGGCGTAGCTCCTGGATATTCGCTTATATGAAATTTGGTATATTGGTGTCTGGAATTATAGAGCGCGGGATTATATATACGTACATATATAAACTTCTTTGGAATCATAGGATATATAATTCTTTATATTTCTGCCGGGATATATGGAATAATAATACTGTGACCTGACTATTCCTCTCGAGAATCCCAGACGTTATCTATATGTGTACAAGACTTACTATTATGTACACTCTACGTCAGAACTAAAGGTCACACAACTCCACATACACTCTTGAATACATGTAGAATTTAGCCTTTGTTTATACTGTACTCAATTGGTATTACAGGAACATTAAGTGTATTCGTCTCTGTGATGTAAGGCTTGGAGGTTGCGTTTTGTACATATGGTTTAAAAAGATATAGATATTAAGCTTATCCCCATCTGGAAATATTCAACATAGGAGTGTAAAGTCATCTCGTTAACACAGGAGCATAAACCACAGCTTTGAACACCTAACTTAATCTAACCTAACCCCAAGTAGAGTTAATCATTTGGTGAAAATATACTGAGGGTTAATCTTAAGGTTATCTAACATAATAAAGAGCTTCGCATAACAAACACAGAGGAGTCAGTTTACACACCACTGACCAGACACGCAAACACAGACCGGTACTTAAGAATTAGCCACAAAACAATTAATTCACAAATGCAAAAAATAAACAATGAATTTAAGAAAGTTCGAAATCATTATTGTTACAAAAGACGGACGAATAAAATCAAGTGTGTGTCATGTTAAGGTGTGTGTCATGTGAAGGTGTGTGTCATGTGAAGGTGTGTGTCATGTGACGGTGTGTGTCATGACGGTGTGTGTCATGTGAAGGTGTGTGTCATGTGACGGTGTGTGTCATGTGACGGTGTGTCATGTGAAGGTGTGTGTCATGTGAAAGTGTGTGTGTCATGTGACGGTGTGTGTCATGTGAAGGTGTGTGTCATGTGAAGGTGTGTGTGTGTGTCTTATGACGGTGTGTGTCTCATGTGAAGGTGTGTGTCATGTGATTGTGTGTCATGTAAAGGTGTGTGTAATGTGAAGGTGTGTGTGTCATGTGACGGTGTGTCATGTGAAGGTATGTGTCATGACAGTGTGTGTGTCATGTGGTGTGTGTCATGTGACGGTGTGTGTCATGACGGTGTGTGTCATGTGAAAGTGTGTGTGTCATTTGACGGTGTGTGTCATGTGAAGGTGTGTGTCATGTGAAGGTGTGTATGTGTGTGTCATATGACGGTGTGTGTGTCATGTGACGGTGTGTGTCATGTGATTGTGTGTCATGTAAAGGTGTGTGTAATGTGAAGGTGTGTGTGTCATGTGACGGTGTGTCATGTGAAGTTATGTGTCATTTAATGGAATGTTTCATATGAAGGAATGTGTCATTTAGAAACGTGATAAGTAAAGGCATCTATCATGGAAACAAGTGACATACAAAGGCGTGTGTCATATAAAGGCGTGTGTCATCTAGTCACTTGTCATGTAGGGGCGTGTGTCATCTAGTCACTTGCCATGTAGGGGCGTCTGTGGCGTGACATGAGGTTCACACGCCTCCTCACGAATCTTCCCGTCTGCTGTATTGACTCACCTCTCACAATGGCCCGTTAACGATGACAGCAAGATGTAAAAATCCGCCTTCAAGTTGTATTATAAGTTCCGGGTTACAACACTGTGAAATATCTTCGAGAATATGACCCTGACCCAAGAAACAATGTGATAAACACTACTTTTTATTGTCCAAGTATTTGTTCCAGTATCGTCCAAGTATTTGTTCCAGTATCGTCCAACTTCTGTTCCAGTATCGTCCATGTATTGTGCCAGTATCGTTCAAGTATTTGTTCCAGTATCGTCCAAGTATTTGTTCCATTATCGTCCAAGTATTTGTTCCAGTATTGTCCAAGTATTATTGCATTATTGTCCAAGTATTTGTTCCAGTATCGTCTAAGTATGTGTTCCAGTATCGTCCAAATATTGTTCCAGTATCGTCCAAATATTGTTCCAGTATTGTCCAAGTATTATTGCATTATTGTCCAAGTATTTGTTCCAGTATCGTCTAAGTATTTGTTCCATTATCGTCCAAGTATTTGTTCCAGTATCGTCCAAATATTGTTCCAGTATCGTCCATGTATTGTTCCAGTTTCGCTGTTCCAGTATCGTCCATGTATTGTTCCAGTATCGTCCATGTATTGTTCCAGTATCGTCCAGGTATTGTTCCAGTATCCAGTATCGTCCATGTATTGTTCCAGTATCGTCCAGGTATTGTTCCAGTATCGCTGTTCAGTATCGTCAGAAATATTGTTCCAGTATCGTCGGGTATTGTTCCGTATAGCTGTTCCAGTATCGTCAAATGTTGTTCCAGTATCGTCTGGGTATTGTTCCAGTATCGCTGTTCCAGTATCGTCCATGTATTGTTCCAGTATCGTCCAGGTATTGTTCCAGTATCGTCAGGTATTGTTTCGAAATATCAACTATTTCCAAGTATAATCATGTATTGTTCCAGTATCGTCCAGGTATTGTTCCAGTATCGTCAGAGTATTGTTCAGTATCCGCTGTTCCAGTATCGTCCATGTATTGTTCCAGTATCGTCTAGTATTGTTCAGTATCCTTTGTTCCAGTATCGTCAAAGTATTGTTCGGTATCATCCATGTATTATTTCCAGTTCCTTTGTTCCAGTATCGTCCATGTATTGTTCCAGTATCGTCTAGGTATTGTTCAGCCGTCCTTTATTTCCCAGTATCGTCTAGGTATTGTTCCAGTATCGTCAGGTATTGTTCAGTATCGTCTAGGTATTATTCCAGTTTCGCTGTTCCAGTATCGTCAAGAAATATTGTTCAGTATACGTCCATGTATTGTTCCAGTTTCGCTGTTCCAGTATCGTCCATGTATTGTTCCAGTATCGTCCGATGACTGTTTCAATATCGCTGTTTAGTAACGTCAAGTATTGTTCGAAGTATCATCCGGGTATTGTTCCAGTTTCGCTGTTCCAGTATCGTCCATGTATTGTTCCAGTATCGTCCATGTATTGTTCCAGTATCGTCCAGGTATTGTTCCAGTATCGCTGTTCCAGTATCGTCCAAGTATTGTTCCAGTATCGTCCAGGTATTGTTCCAGTATCGCTGTTCCAGTATCGTCCATGTATTGTTCCAGTATCGCTGTTCCAGTATTGTCCAAGTATTGTTCCAGTATCGCTGTTCCAGTATTGTCCAAGTATTGTTCCAGTATCGCTGTTCCAGTATTGTCCAAGTATTGTTCCAGTATCGCTGTTCCAGTATCGTCCATGTATTGTTCCAGTATCGCTGTTCCAGTATCGTCCAAGTATTGTTCCAGTATCGCTGTTCCAGTATCGTCCAAGTACCGCTTCATCATCTCATAACCTGAATACCGATGAACAGTACTTCAAGGATTTGATGTCCTTGTTACCAGCTCCAGCTCCCCCTAGTCCGTGTGTGTGTGTGTGTGTGTGTGTGTGTGTGTGTGTGTGTGTGTGTGTGTGTGTGTGTGTGTGTGTGTGTGTGTGTGTGTGTGTGTGTGTGTTTTCTATCTGACACAAGCGGGACCTGTATTGTTTGATGAAGATAAGGCCGCTCCTAATGTGTGTATACTGAGCACGTACAAGTCATTATAGTAAGTCATGGTGCAAAGAATCAGTAGGTGTTCCTCTTAGTAAAATACGACTCCATGGTGACAGATAGAACGTCTGTACACACAACTGATGTATGATAAAGTTTACATAAATGACAAGAATAAATACCAGGTTTAAATGCCAGGAATTCCTAAATAAATATATTAATTCTAAATATATTTGTAATTCCTATACAGATGTGTGTTTGGTATCTTATCGGAGAATTATTAAATGAGAGAATTTTAATTTTGTTTTGTTTTATTTAAATATCGGTTATATTATATTTGAGAGCCATTTGTGACCTGAAGCACGTAAGTTGTTACAGTAGTGGCAAGATATAGGGAGAGTCATCCTGGTGAGAATTATTGCATTCTTATTCAGATTTAACACACCATAAAGCTAATAAACATGATAGGAATTTCTAAACACAAGTATGAATGAGAAGTTCGGTTTTTTTTACCAATAAAATGACAGAGTGATAAGAGGTTCTCCATTTATGTTCAGCCTGACGTAGGATGGACGTGATGAGCACGAGAACTACAGGTGTCAGGGCGTCATGGGTGGGTTGGAAGACTATGTGCTAAGGTCATTGATTTTTTTATTGATTTTTTTTTACAATATACAAACAGATTCTTATGGGACTTGGCTAAGATTTGTAAGATCGTCATCATGTACCGATAATTAAGAAACGATGGTTAATATATGCGGAGTGTGTTAAAAATATTATATATACAGGTATATATCAAGTTAGACTAGACATACAATATAAAGTTGTCAGCAGTTTGTAAACAAAAGTGTAGATTTAGCGAGAAAATTATCACTTTGTTTTTACATTAAAGAGAAGCAACAAAGAGAGTTACTGCATATTTTATTGGCAGCGACATACCTACTGTAAACTTACCATCAATTTCTAACAACAAGTGTGTCAAGGCTCGCATTCACACAACCTCTTGAGACGCTCCTCCCACCCCCGTGATTTTTACTGGCGACCAAAAAACGCGCCAGGATCCTGCACATTATGATTGCTCTGGTTAGCTCGTAACTGGTCCAGGAAATGTTAAAGGAAAAAAGGAACTGATCTTATGAAATTAACTCATAATAACTGGTCTAGGAAAATTATACACGAGAAAAAAGTTAGCGTAGACAGTGTATACCTGTACAAGGAAAAATATAAATGTGGGGAAATAATTATATAGGGAAACACAATTAATGCTGTTTTGATAATTTTACGATATGAAGGTGGCGAATTATAATGACCAATTTAACGATGGTGATTTCAATGCTGGTCAAGTAAGTCATCCATGCAAACCAGTAGTCTAATTTTTTTTCCCTCGTGGCCTGTAATTTTAACTGCATCCAAGGAAAATTTGCCAAACTCCACGAGGGTGACTTATGGTGCGGTGCGGACTTGAGAGGTTGGCTGTAGGTGGCCAGAGAGGCTTGGTGGTGCTCTCTGAGACGGTAAGGAGTTGAGGACTTTTCTTGTGAGGGTGATTTCAACGGTACCCAAGGAAGGCATTCTTGTGTGTGTGTGTGATGAGGATGTATGTTCGTGTACGTTTATGTAGTGTTCGATTGTGTGCATACGTTTGTGGTTGTGTGTATCTGTGTGTATTGCGTGCATGTATTTGTCTGTGTATGCACGCTCATATAAGTACGAGGTCACGCTTGTATGCATTTTCGCCTGTGTGTGTGTGTGTGTGTGTGTGTGTGTGTGTGTGTGTGTGTGTCCTGAGGGATGTATACGCGGTGGCAGTAATGGCTGATGACTTGTGGGTCGACACATACAACACATACACAGTCACTCCCAACGAGGAAGCGAACTTGGTCTAGTTTTTGTGACCTAACATATCGTGGCAGGGGAGGAGTAGGAGGGAGGGGAGGAGGGGGAGGGGAGGGAAGGAGGGAGGAGGGAGGGGAAGGAGGAGTAGGAGGGAAGGAGGAGTAGGAGGGGTAGGAGGGGTAGGGGAAGGAGGAGGGGGGGGAAGGAGTAGGAGGGGTAGGGGAAATGGGGGAGTAAGATGGGGAGAGAGGAGGAGGAGGAGTAGGGGCTGGTGGAGTAGAGGTGGTGGTGAGAGTAGGAGGGGTGAAGGATGAGTAGGAGGTGGATGAGTAGGAGGTGAGGTGGTGAAGGATGAAGGAGGTGTGGTGAAGGATGGTGAAGGATGAGGTGAAGGATGAGGGAGGTGGTGAAGGACGAGTAGGGAGGTGGTGAGACGAGTAGGGATGGTAGGAAGGACGAGTAGGAGGAAGAGGAGGTGGAGGTGGTGAAGGAGAGTGGGAGGTGGTGAAGGACGAGTAGGAGGGGTGAAGGACGAGGAGGTGGTGAAGGATGGAGGTGGGGAAGGATGAGTAGGAGGTGAAGGAGAGGAGGTGGTGAAGGACGAGTAGGAGGTGGTGAAGGACGAGTAGGAGGGGTGAAGGGAGTGGGAGGTGAAGGACGAGTAGGAGGTGAGGAAGGATGAGTAGGAGGTGAAGGACGAGTAGGAGGGGTGAAGGACGAGTAGGAGGGGTGAAGGACGAGGTGGTGAAGGAGAGGAGGTGGTGGGACAGTAGGAGGTGGGAAGGAGGGGTGAAGGACGAGTAGGTAGGTGGTGAGAGGTGGAGGAGGAACCTTGCATTGTCTACCGGGGAACTAAACACTGCCAGGTAATTTGTTAAGGTTCGAAGACACCTCCTCCTCCCTCCCTCCCTCCTCCTCCCTCCCTCCCTCCCTCCCTCTGAAATTTTTAATATTCTTGTTTTTTTGTTGTTTTTTTAACATGTAATTTCAGGCTAGACTTGCATGTATAGGTGTTGTATGATGTGGGTGTGTGTGTGTGTGTGTGTATGTATGTGTGTGTATGTATGTGTGTGTGTGTGTGTGTGTGTGTGTGTGTGTGTGTGTGTGTGTGTGTGTGTGTGTGTGTGTGTGTGTGTGTGTGTGTGTGTGTGTGTGTGTGTGTGTGTGTGTGTGTGTGTGACCCTAATTTTTAAATCGAAGTTAAAAGTTATATTCATTTCACTGTCATATATTTTACCGGTGGGACAGTTCAATAAATACTTTTGGTTTGGTCCTTGTGTTGGCCCAGGTACGAGTCTAATATATTAATAGATATGAGCTTGAGATATACTTTAGAACGGGACTTAAATTATTTATTGAGGCGGATCTGGTCTTGGTGAACGCAATATGGACTTGACGGGGGAAAAAAATTGAGAGGGGGGGAAACTCGTGGAAGTTGTTGGTATTAGTGGCTAGAGTACAGGGATTTTCCCCCCTTTCTTCCCCACTTCCTCCCCACCTCCGCCCTTTGTCAGGCATTCACCTCCTCCTCCTCCTCCTACCTTCCTCATACCTCTCTAATTTACATTTTCCTCTTCCTTCTCCTCCACTACCTCTTGTTCCCCCTTCCTCTTGTTCCCCCTTCCTCTCTTCTTCCTTCCTACCTTTATGTCTTCTTCCTCCACTTTCCCAAATTCCATCCTATCTCGGTTCCTTCCCTCCTCCTCCTCCTACTCCACAACTCCATTTCTATACTCCTTCCATAACTAAATCCCCCTTCCCCTTCCACATCATCAATACCTTCCCTCCACACAACATCTATCCCTTCCCTCCCTTCCACATCATCCTTTCACTCCTTTCCACATCATCCACCCCTCCCCCACATCATCCACCCTCCCCCCACATCATCATCCCTCCCCTACACACATCATCCACCCCTCCCCATCATCACACACACATCATCCACCCACCCTACACACATCATCCACCTCCTACACATCATCACCCCTCCCTACACACACATCCACATCATCACCTCCCCACATCATCCACCCCCTCCACACATCATCCACCCCACCCTCCCACATCATCACCTCCACACATCATCCACCCCACCCACACACATCATCCACCCTCCCCACACACATCATCCACCCCACCCCTACACACATCCACCGTCTCTCCCTCTCCACAACCCTCCCCTCCAGGTGTTTCAGATAACACTGGACACCTCCCTTGTCGTAAATCACAGGTGTTTGACAGGTGTGACTCAGCTTATTTCCTTCCATAATTAACTCCTTGTTTATATACATATTTATTCATATATTAACATTTATGTATATGTATACATCTATAGAGGAGCTTAAAGGTGTCAGTGTCCGTAACTTAGATAATAAAAGTAATAGATATAATTAATATAAATGTTAAATGAAAATAGAAAACTTAATAATGTATTTTTTTTCTGTTAGGGAAGAATTTTTTCTTTTTTACGTCTCTAAACTAAGAAATTATAAGATTGTCCAGAGATAGTGTAATCAAGTCCATGTTTACACACACACACACACACACACACACACACACACACACACACACTCTCTCTCTCTCTCTTTCTACTACGTTGGTTCTTACACTCTGTAGTCCCCCCCTCCCTCCTCGATAGGTCCGGATCCTTCTCCCTTTATGTAGTGCTTAATCCTCCCAATCACCAAACAACTATCCCTAATCACCCAAAAGTGATTCGCTAATCCCTAGATATCCAATTCTAATCCCTAATCATCACACACCAATCCCCACTCTCACCTCAGGGCCACCAGTCACCTTCGATACCTGTCTCACCGACGCCTCCTCAACCACAGCCATTAAGGTGGTGGCTGATGGTGCGACACAGTCACCACACACAGTTTAGTCACCACACACAGCTAATTGTCACCACACACAGCTAACTGTCACCACACACAGTTTAGTCACCACACACAGCTAATTGTCACCACACACAGCTAACTGTCACACACAGTTTAGTCACCACACACAGCTAATTGTCACCACACACAGCTAACTGTCACCACACACAGTTTAGTCACCACACACAGCTAATTGTCACCACACACAGCTAACTGTCACCACACACAGCTTAGTCACCACACACAGCTAACTGTCACCACACACAGCTAACTGTCACCACACACAGCTGTCACCACACACAGTTAAGTCACCACACACAGCTAACTGTCACCACTCACAGCTAACGGTCACCACTCACAGTTAACACTCATAGCTAACGGTCACCACTCACAGCTAACGATCACCACTAACAGATAACGGTCACCACTTACTTCTAACTTTCAACGCTCACATCTAACAGTCACCACTTAGAACTAACAGTCACCACTCACAGCTAACAGTCACCACTCATTTACCAGTCATCACGCACAGTTAACAGTCACCACTCACAGCTAACTGATGTTCTCTGTACATGACTGGACGGGTCAGTGGAGGGAGGATGTTGAGGCCGGATTTGTTGAGAGGTGTAGCAAGAGTGTGGGTGGGGAGGGGGGCATCCTTGTGGTGAAGGTGGTGGTGAGTGGGCGTGAGGGAAGGTGGTGGTGAGTGGGCGTGAGGGAAGGTGGTGGTGAGTGGGCGTGAGGCAGGGAGGTGGTGAGTGGGCGTGAGACAGGGTGGTGGTGGGGCGTGAGGGAAGGTGGTGATGAGTGGGCGTGAGGGGAAGTTGGTGGTGAGGCGTGAGGGAAGGTGGTGAGTGGGCGTGATGGAAGGTGGTGGTGAGTGGGGGTGGGGAAGGTGGTGGTGAGTGGGCGGAGGGAAGGTGGGTGTGGGCGTGGGGCAGGGTGGTGTGGGTGAGGGCGGAGGGAAGGTGGTGATGGTGGGCGTGAGGGAGGTGGTGGTGTGGGCGTGATGGAAGGTGTGGTGAGGGGGAAAGTGGGCGTGAGGTGGTGGTGGTGGGCGTGAGACAGGTAGTGGGTGGTGCAGGTGGGCGTTAGGCACCCTTAGTGTGGTGGTGAGTGGGTGTTAGGGAAGGTAGTGAGTGGGTGTGAGTGGGAACTTGGGGGGAAATAGCGCAGGATATACAAATATTTATGTCTTGTGTGGGTTACCTTGAAGACCCGGGCCAGTGTAGAGAGAGAGAGAGAGAGAGAGAGAGAGAGAGAGAGAGAGAGAGAGAGTATTATACAGTAGTTTTATATCAATATTACATAATTATAAATAGATATATTAGAGATAATCTGGTTTACATGTGGTCGTGAAGACAAGCAGAACGAGCCGGAAAACATTTAAAATTTAAAGGAAAAGTTTGAAGAATATAATGGTATAATAACACAAGTCAGTGGTGGCAGGAGACTATCATCATCTACCCAGAGTCGAGGCAAAATGTTCTCTGGACGATCAATACTTTCTAAGTCATTCCCACAGCTGGTATGAGTCGCAGAACCTCAACTGGTTAATTACGAAATGATAAATCCGTCTGTCGGACATTTACTGCAGGGCGGGTCATAAACTGACCTTTTTGTAGCTGTAAGATACAAGTCTTTGTAATTACAGAGCAGTCGAGACTCTTCCGGGGAGGTGAGCCTTCAGCCAGTCCTCACACGCCAAACCAGGACATTGATGGTATCTACCATTATCTACCTCCACATCTACTACCTACCGACATTGGTTCCTCCCCCCCCCCCTCCTTCCTTTCCTCCCTCCCCTCACTCTTTAAGTGTCTTCGTCTCTCTTGTTCTTTATCTCGGTAACTAAATATACAACCATCTCTATCTCTCTCTCCTAAATAGTGGCCACATACGGCAAATGGCAGTTGTAGTAAATAATAAACCTGTTCCTCTGATGGTATATAGAACGAAGCATTTAAGTGTTACTTAATATTTAATGGAAGGCTTACCTGTTATTGTACTCCCTCGATTATGTATACAACTGTACACATGGTAAAAAAGTATCGTACCACCTTTTGTGTGTAACAATTTGTCACTACGGACGAAGGATTTTGACAAGCCTACGGAGACAACAAGAGTCATATTGATCATTTCGAAATTCATCGGACCCACCGGGAAGATATATTTTTTTTACCGTTGTCCGCAATATGCTTATTATACTCGGCTATATTTGGAGTTGTAGATACTGTAGGTTAATAGTATGAAGTATTTATTAGCATGCATTGAAAAAGTGTATTTGAAGGAGTTACCTTTGCTGTACTCGAGTATGTATGGAAAGATATACATAGATAGAGGAATATATATGGAAATTTTGCATATACTATTTTATATGATGTGGAAGACTAATTTGTTGTTTTGGAGGTTGTAACCTGATCATACTCAGTCATATATACAGCCATAGAAATATTTATTACAGTTGGGTATTCTTATTCTTTTCTAATGGTAAAGTACCTCGCCTCTCTTATTTTTTTTACTATTAGACATGCTGTAATTATGACGGCGTGTGTTGAAAGTGAGGACGTGGCAATGTTTCTCGTCCGGACTCGTACAGTTATGTTTCCTGGGCCGAGTGAAGCAAGTTATGTTCATTGTTTTAAGGACAAATACTGTTCTTGCTTTGAGTTGTGAGGCGCCGTGCTCCCGTTCTGGCCCATTTTCGGGGATTTTAAAAATATTATTACACTGATGCTCACGAATGTTAGTAGATAGGTATAGTGATGGAAAGATGATAGGCGTAAATGCAAGTTTGTACACAGCACACTTAAACCTTGGCTACACAAGGAGGCAGTGTGGTCAGCACTGCACTCGATCACCTTCACTTCCCCAACTATAAATTAGGTAGCCAGATACAGCTGGTTGGATTAGGGGTGCCCTGGGTGCTGACCACCCACCCTTAGAACAGAAGAGAATGTTTTGTCTACTCGGCCTCCGCGTGTTTAGATGATTCTGAAAATAGATAGATAACAAAATTGTGTATGAATTATGTATATATACAGTATAAGTAGAAAAAGAGATGAATAACGAAACAGAGATACATGTCACACACGCACACACACACTCGCGCGCGTGTAGTTGTGATTGCACATCGTATAACTTCCTCACAATATCCCACCGTCCCCGCACACACACACACACGCACACAGCAGTCACTACCACACGATGATGCGGTTTGTTTTCATTGCTGTGTCTGAAGGGCCTCAAGAACACATTATCCAGGCGGTGGTTAACCCCACCTGACCCACACTTGTCCCCCTAGTTATTATCTTCCCCGCCCTCCTGTGCAGAAAGCTTATACGTCTTAATCTGTTTTACAGTTTTCGACAAATTTTGGTGAATCTTTATACACATGAGTTACTACTTGAAGACGCCTATATATTATAACCTTTATGTTGCCTCGGTGTTTGCCAGAGTTAGTCCCTTACTGTCGACGGCATAATGCCTGCGCCGTTTAGGGATAAATTATTTCTTTGTATGGTTAGGTTAGGTTCTTTCTGTCGTCTTGTTGCGATGACCGGTGAACGGAAGAAAAGTCATAGAAAGAAAGTAAAAAATTTGACCAAGAAAAAAGTCATTGGACATACCATTAACAAGTAACGTAATAAAACATTTATCCTGCGACTTTTTTCCTACATTCTAAGTAAATACGTAAATGCGTACGTGTGGTCGCGTCAGCCTACCTCCACTCACCTCCTCCTAGCAGTTTATTGTCCGGTTTAAGTCAGCCATTAAACGTCCGGATGGCTGGCACATTAGTTCACGTCCGGATCCTTTGTGCTAAGACTCGGCTAATTACCCTCACGAGCCGGCCGCAGTTATCTCTTCATCAAGGTTTATTACCCTTAATTATAAGCCTCTGAGGGAAGTTTTGTCGGGATGGATGAGTCTGGGCGGACCTAAACAAGAGCAACAGACGCCAACCCCTGCTATCTTACCTCGTCATACCTGAGTGTTTAAAACCCCCCCTTAATTTGGTTATCTGTCGCAGGTAAGTAATGTTGTAGATATTAATAAATTATTGTATGTATTATCATCTGTGGTGTGTCATTATTACCACGTAACTTATTTATTTGTCATGTAGATATACAAAAAAAGATATTGTAATTCTTGCTTGTTATTGATAGATTAATTTACTAGAACTAATCTGGACACGTATCTAGTAGTGGACAATAACTAATGTTGACTTTCATTTTTATTGTGCAGGAGAGACAGGTAAATATAACCCTTTATTTTGTTACTCTATCCCAGGTAGACATTAACACTCAAGTTAAATGTTAGACTAACGTACATATATATATATATTTTTTTGGGGGTCATTGGAGGTGTGATAAGGTAATGGTAGGTCTTAATTGGGAGGAGTGTCAGAGGAAGGTGATATTATCGCTTGTAAATATGTCCCTGTTTATTTATTATACACACAGGTGGGGGCCGGCAACCTGACCATACATACAAGATAACAAAACCCAAATTAAATGGAGTTATTTTGTATTTAGTTGATTTGTGTTAATTTTGTTCATCTCTCCAGTAGAAAACGTAATTTATTTATTGGTTTATTATTTCGGTTTATTTATTATTATTTAGCTACAGTGAATATATTTTGTTTGTAATTTTTTTTCGTGTGTCCCAATTAGTAGATTGTATCGAATAGATATGTTTATTATTGTTTAAGGCTCTGGCCACGTCTTAATTAGTGTATCAACAGCAGGTAGACGAATTTATGTTATGTTAAATATAGCATTGTTTTGTTAATCAGCAGTAGCAGGTAAATTTAACGAGGTAATTTGATTATATATTCCAGGTAAAAGTTGTTTGTCAAGCTAAATATAACATTAAATGGATGTTTACCGTTTATGGCGCCGACTGTTGTCTCTTTTTTGCTTCACTTGATAATAATATGGAATTCATTTATTTATTTATTCGTTATGACTGAAATTGGTTACGAATTAATTTGTTTACTCGTCTTGTGATGAAGACTGTCAAATTTAAATATAATTTTATTTTTTTATTTTTTAATTATTGTCGCTTACAAATTTGGTGTGTTCCTGTTCTAATACTTTATCTACGTTGATTTATTTTTATTATCATTAACCAGTGAAAGTTAAAGTTTTTATCCGAATATGTCTGTCTGTCCAAGGTGGGTAGTAGTAGTGTCTCATTTATATGTATCAAATGTTTTTGGTTATGAAAGGTAACTGTTACCTTGATTGTCTCTCCCAGGTAGAAATAACGTAGATCTCTCTCGGGTAGAAATAACGCATGTCTCTCAGGTAGAGGTAGCGTCTGTCTCTCCCAGGTAGAGATAACGTCAGACTTAAGTGCACTATTGTCTTTATTAATATAAGGAAGGATGAGGTGACAACCTGAAGTACCTTCTTGTCACAGTTAAGTGGCTCAATTAAGGCCATTCCTAGTCCCTGGTGCCCGCTACTGGCTTTTAGAGGGTCACTGGTGGGGGGAGGGGGGGCAGTTGAGTGGTGGGTAGAGGAAGGTCATACGTCGGGGAGGCAGGTGAACAGTGTGTGGTTGGGGTTAAGTGGATGGATGGAGGGAGGTAGTGGTGCACTGCTGATACTGACTTAGTGTGGGCAGAGTGGGTAGAAATGGTACAAGTGATCACTATATATATGTCTCAGTCTCACTGTGTAAGAACCGGTTCCAATTAAAACCTATAGGTGATTATACTCCAGGTTAATGTGGGACCCATGTAACCCGAGGCCTCTGTCACGCACAGGTGAACAGCGCGGCCTCAGGTCCATTAAATTTAATAGATTATTTCACATCAGTTGTGACGGGAAAATGTAACCTGGACACTATCAACAGTACAGATCTCTTAGTAATGGCGGTACAAGAATTCTATAGCAACTGGAAATACAACGGTAGTTCTTCACCACAATATTGTATTTTATGATCAGTGGCCAGGTTAATGATGAAGTGGTGTTAAGGTGAGCATTAAGGACGTGTTGCAGGGCCATTTGGGTATGAAAGTACTGGGACATTGTGGACTAGTTTTATAGCAACTGTATATAGATCACACGACCGTCAAGTTGTAGAATTAAATGAAGCAAAAAAAAAAAAGATATTAAACATAGGTTACAAACTTGTCTCCTATTGTGGGTATAGATACAGGTGTGGCGTGTGGATATAGATGCCTTACCTTGAGTGTGTGGATATAGATGCTTTACCTTGAGTGTGTGGATATCCTTACCTTGAGTGTGTAAATATATGCGTCTTACCTTGAATGTGGATATAAAAAAACATTAAAACTTGAGTGTGGATGCTGAGAAGAATAAACATTAGAATAATTCAAGGAACAGGAGGAGACAAGATGTATATGTGTGTGGAGAGAAACAGAGAATAATCTCATTTGTCATGGTGGGGACCGTGTGGTGAGGTGAGGGAGAAGGAGGAGGAGAGGTGAGGGAGAAGGAGGAGAGGTGAGGGCGATAGAGGAGAGGTGAGGGGAGGTGAAAGAGAGGAGGGGAGGGGGAGAGGGTGGGAGGTGGAGGAGGTGGGAGGTGGAGGAGGGGGATGAGAGGTGGGGTGGGAGGGGGAGGAAGAGGAGTGGGAGGGTAAGAGGTGAGGGAGGTGGTAGAGGAATGGGAGATGGAAAGAAGAGTGTGTGGGAAGAGAAACAGTTAGTGGGAAGGAAGGAGAAGGAAGGGAGGAAACGAGTAGTGTTTATGGGAAGGTGTAAGGGAGTGAAGGGTAGGTAGGGAAGAGGGGGAGGAGGAAGACGGGGAGGGGGAGGAAGCGAAGGTAGAGAGGGAATGAGATGAGGGGGGAGAAAGGATGGGGGAAGAGAAGGGGCGCTAAGTAAGGCCGGAACGTTTGGGCTCATAAAAACAATAGAATGTTCTTGGTGTGGTGTGAGGCGCTTGGGGGGTGAGGTTAGCCAGTGTGAGCTCGTGTCTCAAGGCCCCACCCTCCAACCTCACCTCCAGCCTCACCCCAACGGTCTCCCTCCAACCCACCCCTCCAACCTCACCTCCAGCCTCACCCCAACAGTCTCAACCTCCAGCCTCACACCCACCAGCCTCACCTCACCAGCCTTACCCCGCCAACCTCACCCCTCCAACCTCATACCACTAGCCTCACCCCACCAACCTCACCAACCAGCATCACCCCACCAGCATCACCCCACCAGCTTTACCCCACCAGCTTTACACTCAAAAGCCTCACCCTGACAGCCTCCTCACCCCACCAGCCTCACCCCACCAACCTCACTCTACCAGTTTCACCCCACCAACCTTACCCCACCATCCTCACCCCGACACCTGACAACCTCACCTCATTAACTTCACCCCGCCAGCTTCACCCCGTCAGCCTCACCCCACCAACCTCACCCCAATAGCCTCACCCCACCAGCCTCACCCCATCAACCTCACCAACCAGCCTCACCCCGCCAGCCTCACCCCACCATCCTCACCCCACCAGCTTTACCCTGCCAGCTTCACCACAGCCTCACCCCACCAGCCTCCCACCAGTCTCACCCACCAGCTTTACCCCGCCAGCTTCACCCCACCAACCTCTCCTCTAGCCTCACCCCACCAGCTTTACCCCACCAACCTCCCGCCGGCGTCACCCCACCAACCTCATCCCTCCAACCTCACCCCACCAACCTCACCCCACCAACTCACCCCGCCAGCCTCACCCCACCAGCTTCACCCCGCCAGCCTCACCCTCCTCACCCCGCCAACCTCACCCCACCAGCTTCACCCCGCCAGCCTCAGCCCTCACCCCGCCAACCTCACCCCCCCCTACCATCCCGCCTACCTCACCCCGCCAACCTCCCCTGCCAGCCTCAACCCTGCCAGCCTCACCCCACCAGCCTCACCCCACCAGCCTCATCCGCCAACCTCACCCCACCAGCCTCACCCCACCAGCCTCATCCCGCCAGCCTCCCCCTCCAACCTAACTCCGCTATCAACCCCTGCCAGCCTCACCCCACCCCACCAACCTCACCCCTCCAACCTCACCCCACCAACCTCACCCCGCGTGCCTCACCCCACCAGCTTCACCCCGCCAGCTTCACTCCGCCAACCTCACCCCGCGTGCTTCACCCCGCCAGCCTCACCCCGCCAGCTTCACCCCGCCAGGCTCACCCCGAAATGTCAACTGTTACAAGAATATCGACGAAAAACTCACATTTAATTAACTCACCCTTGAGTGTTTGTGCTCTGCTTGCATGTTTGGTGTTTGTGTGTTTGAATATCCGGTGTTTTTGTGTTCGTTCGGCGTTTGTGTGTGTTTGTATGTTTGTTTAGTATGTATGTATGTATGCATGTATGTATGTATGTATGTATGTATGTATGTATGTACTGTATGTATGTATGTATGTATGTATGTACTGTATGTATGTATGTATGTTATTTTTGATTGTGTGTATGTATGTATATTTATGTTTGTGTGTTTGTACGTGTGTAAGTTAAATGATTTTGATAAGGTTTGATCATTTCTTAGTTGCTTGGAACCTGGTTGTGTTTGTTTACTTGTTTGTAGTCATGATGTTTGTTTACTTGTTTGGAATTAAGATATGTTTGTTTACTTGTTTGTAGTCATGATGTTTGTTTGTTTGGTTTTTTTGGTTGTGGATAAACTTGTATGTGTTCCGTTTGTGCAGGGTTTTGCGGGCGGGGGGCAAATAACTTGTTTGTGTTTTTGTTAGCTTGAAGGAAACCTGGTTGTTTTTGTTTGTATTGAATAAACATGTTTGTGCGTGTAAGCCACCATGCTAGGAAACTTGTTCTGTGGTTTTTCTTCCAAACTGAATTATCTGTAACTGTGTTTGGTCTGGCTAGCCTTTGTGTGTGTGTGTGTGTGTGTGTGTCTGTCTGTCTGTCTGTCTGTCTGTCTGTCTGTCTGTCTGTCTGCCTGTCTGTCTGTTACTTAGGTATACATAATTCTTAGGTATATCATAATTCTTCGTTATATAAATTTTGTGTATGCGTTATGCCATACAAATGTACAATACGTTTAAAACTTGGAAAATTATAAGTAGCAGTATTTTTAACTTATATATACTGTACGTATCTTTAAAGTGAGTAATATTATCGTTTATGATGTGATTGTCTCCTTAGCCAGCTGTTTATAATTTGTACATTAAAGTTGGCTGATATATAGTTGTTTAATTGTCTGTCTTTATCAATGGTAAATACTAGCAATTATTCCAACGAGGAGGAGGAGGTAATTAGCGAAGGACGTGAGCTAATTAGGGAGAGAGATATAGAGAGACTGTGTGTATGTGTGTGGGTGTGTGTGTGTGTGTGTGTGTGTGTGTGTGTGTGTGTGCCCCCTACCCAGGTCTCTTACCTGGGTAGGCTGTTGGTTACAGCACGTTATGGGCACAAGAAGCTGAGACTGCACCACTACCACCTAAAAGGTCAAACTGACAGAGGTAAAGTCCCGCCACTTCGCCTCCATCTCTCTCTCTCTCTCTCTCTCTCTCTCTCTCTCGTCATCCCCTTCCCACATGCTCTTCATTCCCTTCCTTTCTCTTCTCTCTACCTCCATCCTCCTTCTACATCCATTCTCATCAGTCACCCATCCTGATTAGTATCCTCTCTTCCTTCTTAGATAATCCCCTATTTCTATCTTCCTTTCAGTAGTTTTGTTTTCCTTCCTCCTTCCTCCTCCCGCTTCCTCCCCCCCACTTTCAATGCCGCCCTGATACCCCTCCCCCAACCCCTCCTCCTCTCCCTCCTTTACAGAAGCACAATACATGCACGTCCTCCCCCCCCCTCCTTCCCCTCTCAAACTAAATCCGTAGTGGCCGATCTTTCCTAATGCCGTCAACTGTTGGTATGAAGTCACATTAAAATCTTTCAACA
The DNA here is from genome assembly GCF_018991925.1 of Homarus americanus. Taxonomy (NCBI): domain Eukaryota; kingdom Metazoa; phylum Arthropoda; class Malacostraca; order Decapoda; family Nephropidae; genus Homarus; species Homarus americanus. The sequence continues at coordinate 7,922 of NW_024739286.1, read as the reverse complement.
CTGTGTGTGAATCTTACGTTTCCTGATTTGAGAACTATTGGCACTACCCTCAACAATGCTGTATTGATCGTCTCTCTCTCTCTCTCTCTCTCTCTCCTCTCTCTCTCTCTCTCTCTCTCTCTCTCTCTCTCTCTCTCTCTCTCTCTCTCTCTCTCTCTCTCTCTCTCTTCCCTCTATTCCTCCCCCTCCTCTTCTTCCTCCTCCATTTCCTCGACCACTGTTTCCCACTTCCATCCCCTTCTTGTACTCTAGTTATTTTTTTTCATTTATTATTTTTTTATTTATTTTTTTTACCAGAGAGCAAGACAGTGGTTGTGAAACACGTGCGTCTCCCTGGCAGCCACAAGGTCATCAGGGTGTAGAGTGTGGCTGCCACTGTACCACCTAATGCCTTATCTTTTTCCCCTCTCCTCCTCCTCTCTTATGCTGTTAGTCCGCCCTCGTAGACCAAAACGCTGGTGTTAGGAGTCTGGGAAGTGGAGTTCCTGGGAGGAGAAGGAGTAGAGGGAGTAAGGATGGCAATCAGCTGAGTAGGGGTAACGAGGTGTGTGATAAGGATGTGAGAGGAGGAGGAGGAAAGAAGACTTATGAATTAGAGAGGGGGAGAAGAATGAGAAGGAGCAGGAGGAAGAGGAAAGAAGACGTAATACTTGGGAGGGGGAGGAAGACGTTTGGTTGAAGGAGGAGGAGGAGGAAGAGATGGAAAGAAGATGTATGAGTTAGGGAGGGGAAGATTGACGGGTTTTCCTCCGTTGCCCGGAAACTGCCCGAATACCCAGACGTCTTCCCCCGACGCTGGACTTCCCTGATACTGGCACGTCCGTTGCTCGCAAACTGTGTGTGTGTGTGTGTGTATGTGTGTGTGTGTGTGTGTGTGTGTGTGTGTGTGTGTGTGTGCCCCTATGTACGTGCATGTATACACGTACCCAAGTATGTACTTCCTGTGTTCATGTATGTAATCTTACGAATTATTTTTTTCTGTGTGTTGTACAGCCGCCCGTGTGTCCTTCATGGCCTCGCCTCTACGTGTTCCTGTATTCGGGATAGTTTATATATCTCTGTATAACCATCTATATATCTCTCTTTTTCCCTCTATTAACTCTTTATCCATTCCTGTCCAGACGATCATAGACGATAGGAAAAATGTCTTAGTGTTCCTGTGTTCGCCCGCTTGAGTCTTGTATAGCAGCCTTTCCTAATGCTCTCCTCCACTTCCTCTGATACAAACACTGTCTTCCTTATGGTGTGCCGGTAGATGCTCCGTCACTCTTGATTGGCCTCTGACATTTATCCGAAAATTCCTTTGTCTTTGTCTCGGCTGTTTGCCGTTCGAGTAGGTGGTTCAGTTGTATAGGAAGGAGACGGTGACGAACTTTTGTGAAACAGTGTTTGTGGCATTTGAGGGATTGTTTATGTTTATTATTCTAAACTGTTCTCGTTTTCACAAATTTCATTTGTGAACCAAGTTGTTCTTGTTCAATGTTCTCTTTTTGTTTTTGTTTTCATGGGATGTTATTAGGTCTGTTATTATTGTCAATATATTTTCAATGTTTCCTGTAAACATTGGAAGTATTAACATTGTTATACACAGTTACTTGTTTTTATATCCTACAGTATATACCATGTGTATATACGGCAACAGATATTATTCTACGCGCACCATAACCCTGGCAGCGTACACGTGTGTACCAACCAATGGCAGTGTACACATTCCATAATCTCTGGTACTGTACACGTACCATACCCTTTGGCACTGTACACATACTATAATCTCTGGCACTGTACACGTACCATAATCTCTGGCACTGTACACGTACCGTAATCTTTGGCACTGTACGTACCATAATCTTTGGCACTGTACACGTACCATAATCTCTGGCACTGTACACGTACCGTAATCTTTGGCACTGTGCAGTACACGTACCATAATCTTTGGCACTGTGCACGTACCGTAATCTCTGGTACTGTACACGTACCATAATCACTGGCATTGTACACGTACCATAATCTCTGACACTGTACAAGTACCGCAATCTTTGGCACTGTACACGTACCATAATATCTGGTACGGTACACGTACCAACCACTGGTAGTACAGGAGTATATACTTCCCATCACATCGTTTAGGGCGCCGGCCGTGAGGAATAACTAGTGATCATAAAAATATGGCTAAGAATATGGGGAAGGACCCCACCCCACCCTGAGCGACGCCGTGACGGAAAACGTGGAAGCAGAAAAATACGAGGTTGGATGGTATGTTGTGTAGCGGTGAGAACGGCCGGGTGTGTTATTTGTGCGTGTTGTTGGTGAGTAAGTTATCCGCTGCTGTGAGGGGGGCGGCTGAAGCTCTCGTGGCGCGACCTTGATCCCCCAACCTACTTCCTCCCCCTCCTACGGGAATCACTCTCACTCTAGTGTTGCTGTCAATGCTGGCTCTAAGCGTGTGCCTAGTTCTACCAGCTCCCTGCCACAGTAGTGGTTGTCCTCACTTTGCCCCCCCCCTCCCCTCCTCTTGTTCCCCCCTCCAGCACCACGCCCCATGCCCACATGTCCTCTCCCCCATCGTAGCCCCGCCCTCCTCCCCTGGCCGTGCGTGAGGTGGGAGCGTAGAGCGAGGCAGCGGCGTCATTCGGCCGTCAGTCCTAGCCCAGACCAGCCGCACCAAGACAGGCTCGACACGCTCGGGAGTGCCACCACGGTAGCCTGAGTTCAGACACTAACAACCCAGTCCTGTGTCCCCGAGTCCAAGCTCCTTGTTCTCTGTGTCGGCCAGTGTTGCATCCAAGTTGCCTGCCACGTCCCAAGAACTTGCAGGAAAGCTCAGCACAGACTAAAGCCTGTCTAGTGGTTCCCCTACTTCTGTCGTACAGAAAGTTTTCGTCCAACTAATACCCTGTGTGTGTTTAATCTCCCAAATCATTAACACTATTTTGTCAATTTCGACGAAAATCAAGACCAACTTGTCTCTCTCCTCAACTTGCTCATATTTTTCTACCTAAGTTCTTAAGTGTCTTCAACATAACATACTCTTATCTACAACAAGAATCCCAAGACAAGACCTGACACCGGGTGTGGCAAGTGTCCAGTGGAGAAGTGAGCCGAGCAACAGCATCAGCAGTAAGTTCGTGACGTGGACACCTTATATCTGGGTCATCCCCGCCGCGATCCTCGCGCCCTGCAGCTCAGCATCCTGCGGTGTGCTTGCCAGCACCGCCCTGGCCTAAGTGTTACACAAGCGTGAGTCTGCTCCAGCTGACCTCCGCCAGCCAAGTGGCGACTCTCGTGACGCGCCCAACTTTCACGTGACGCAACGCGTGGGTTTCATCACGGGGACAAGAGCAACTCTGCCTCTTATACCCGGCCGCGCAGGACAGTGGCTCACTGCGGTGCCCAACCAGCAGGAGTCCACCACACACTCCGCACCGCACACTCTGCTTACTCCATCAGGAAAGTGAAAGTAACAAGAGTGGTCAAGCCAGCCACGCCCCGTTCTTCACCCGATAGAAGTGTGACACCAGATTGAGAGTAACAGTCCTCCTCGACTTGAGTGTCAGTGAAGTTTGTCTAGAGGCGAATCACGTTCCCGCCCAGTGTGACGCTCGGCTTAGCAGCACAGCCTCCCGCGTCGAGCCAGTAACTACAACCTGTGACAATAGAAAGTGCCTTTAGCGTCAGCGCTGCCTGTAAAGCGCTCTGTCAGTGTCTGTGCAAGCAGTGCAGGGAGTGGAGTGTCCCTGGGAGGGAGGGAGTGAGAGTGATAAGCGAATTTTATTGTGAGTGTCAGTGATTTGTGTTAAACGTTTTCACCGATACTCTAGTGATAAAGTGTAACAACGATGCCTGGATTCCACGGCTCTAAAGTTGCTTTCCAACCGGAGATGCATATGATGCACACCCACCAGCGCTTGCGGGGTAAGGCTAGCCCTATGGTGCACCCCATGTTTGATGCCCTCAGGAGCCGCCATGCTCTGAATAGGGCCGATTACGTCCGCATGATGAAAATGCGGGAACACGGGAAGAGGATGGGTATAGATGGTGGATATCCCACGTTCGATAGCCTGAAGCTACTAGGATCCGATAACGACGCCAACTATCTGGATGTGTTCATGAGCAGGGGTGGCAGAATGCGACACTCTGGTGACGAGAACGACTCGAGGCCACGAACCCGCAGCGTCTCCCACACCTCTAAAGCTAGCAGTAAGCGCAATAGTGTCGACGTACAAAACATTAAGAAGACTTTATTGGGTAGTCTTCGTTCTACCGCCAGTGAAGAGAACCTCTACGAATCTGTGGAAGTAATTCAGTATAGGAAAACTATCGAGGCCATAGCTCGTCAGAACAAAGTCCGTTCAGTGCCAAAGACGGGTCACCCTCTATTCGACCACTTAAGGATTGAGAACGTGCTGAAGCCTCGCCGTCAGCAGCATTCTGGCGACCATCATCAACGCCGCAGCGAGGCTCACAACAGTGATGGAGGCAGTAACTCACACAGTTCCTCAGGATCTGGCGACGAGTTCGACTACAACAGAAAACCCAATTGTCGCTTTTCTCGGCGCGAGGTGCTCATGTGCTCCCAAGTGCCGGCAACAGGCGCGCCACCAGAAACACTCCAGCAGACAGGTGGAAGCTGGATCCGAATCTGATGACGACTGGGTCATTCCACGACCCAAAATCTGCAGCCGCAACCGACGGACGGGCGCCACCACCCTCATGAACCCCCAGGATGAGTCCGATAGCTCAAGTAAGTCGACGGGTCTCCGGTGACGCCCGCAATCCTCGCACCGCCCACGCTGTAACCGCCTGTCTCCTGGGGCCCGGCACTGCACGCCTCACCTGGTGGCCCCGTGCCCGCGGGCCACCCGGCACCCTTACTCCTATCCTATGTTGGAATTACGCGGCCCACGGCCCGGCTTGTAGCATGTTGGCGGGGCCATGGGCCACGCTTGGCCATGTACTGCCTCCCAGCAAGTGTGGCCCACCCTTAAGTTTGCCAATGGTTCTGCTTGCCTGTGGTGTGCGGCCCGTGTCCTCCCGGCTCATCTGTCACAGAGAGTCTCGGATGGTAACGCGTGTTACGCTGGGCAGGCTCTCGACCGTCATCCATTCTCCGGGTCTTAAGTGAGGGCCAGCTGGCCAGTGCTACCGTCATCGTGGGCAGTGACTATCACGGGCCAGCTGGCCACACGGACCGGGGAGTGGGGCGGGCCGTGTGAGTGTACACGGAGCACTGCCTGCGCCAGTGTTGTAGTCTGACACGTGTGCACCACTCACGCCGCACAACACCACACACAAAAGCTTCCTCACCCACCCACCCATCCACTCTGTACATCCCATGTACATAGTTGTACAGCTACTTCTTCCATGCATTAATTGTTTCTTTGTTTTGTGTTTGAATGTTGCAGCTGAATGTCAATTGGTTGATTAGCTTAAGTAGAGATAAGCGTATCCTACCTGGTTCTTTTTTGTATTTATCATATGTGTTGGTCCAGTGTATTCGAGGGCAGTCCTGTGTGTCTGTCCGACAGTGAACTTTGTATCAGTCGACCTGGGCATTGTGCTTCAATAAAAGAGGTAGAGAACAAAATTGTTTCATTCTCTTACCTTAATTCTTCTATGAGCATGAGAACCTTCAGTTCTTTCACCCATTACCTATCAGGCATAAGTAAGTGCCTTTCAACGAACATAATTCAGTGCCACTCACCAAGCATAAATCGGTGTCACTAACCAAGCACAGCCAGTGCCACTCATCAAGCATAAACAAGATGATCATCAGCCTTACCTCAGCAGGCGACGAGCAGCAACTCAAGGTGTAGTTCACTACCTCTTCCCCTATACCTCACACCTCCCTTTACTCTCACTCTTCATCCCGCTTGTACTAACGCGCCCACACCTTCACTGTCACTCGCCCATCAGTCATAACATCCCACACTGCCACACCCACAACCACTGTCTTAGCTACCCGTACTAACACGCCCACAATAACCTACCAAGTCATCACCCCCACACCACAGTATAACTCCCCACACCTACACCACAGTATAACTCACCACACCCACACCACTGTATAACTCCCCACGCCCACACCACAGTATAACTCCCCACGCCCAAACCACAGAATAACTCACCACACCAACACCACAGCATGTCACCACGCCTACACCACAGTATAAGTCACCACGCCCACACCACAGTATAAGCCACCACGCCCACACCACAGTATAAGTCACCACGCCCACACCACAGTATAAGTCACCACGCCACACCACAGTATAACTCCCCACTCCCCAAACCACAGAATAACTCACCACACCAACACCACAGAGAAGTCACCACGCCCACACCACAGTATAAGTCACCACGCCCACACCAGCATAAGTCACCACGCCCACACCACAGTATAAGTCACCACGCCCACACCACAGTATAAGTCACCACGCCCACACCACAGTATAAGCCACCACGCCCACTCTCACCGCCTCTACTCTACTTTTTTGTGTGCTTGTTCCCTCCATTCGACATACTTTCTACCGCACCTCTACACACACACACATAGCCTACTTAACATCCCAATCCAGCTCACTTTCACCTCTGCACCCACCTAGTTTCTCTCTCTCTCTCATACTCTCCCCCATATCACTTTCTTTCTGCCTGCACACCCACCTAATCTCCTCACACCCACTCTACACTCTCACCCACTCTCACACACTCACACCCACTCTATACTCTCACACCCACTCTTACACTTCTCACACCCATTTCCAACTTCACACTCCACTCACCTTCTCACACCACTTTCTACTTCACACCCACTTCTACACTTCACACTACTTCTACACTTCTCACACTCCACTTACTTTCACACCCACTTCTATTTCACACCTACTTCTACTCACACCTACTTCTACACTTCTCACACCCACTTCTAGCTCTCACTCTACTTTCTCTTCACACCTACTTTCTACACTCACACTCTACTACTTACACACCTACTTCTACTTTCACACCTACTCTCTCTACACTTCACACTCCACTCTACTTTCACATCACTTTTCTCTCTCTACACTCTCTCTCTATTTCATACTCTCTCTACTTTCTCTCTACTCTTTTCTTCATACCTACTTACTTACACTTTCTACTCTCTCTCACACTCCACTCTCACTTTCACACCCATTTCACTCTCTCACACCCACTCTACTCACACCACTTATTCTTCACACCCACTCCACTCTCTCTCACCTCCTCTGCTCTCACACCCACTCTCACTCTCTCACACCATCTACACTCTCACACCCTCTTACTAATCTATCTCTCTCTTACACCCACTCTACCACACCCACTCTACTCTCTCACACCCACCTCTACTCTCTCACATCCCTCTCTGCTCTCTCACACCCACTCTACTCACAATCCACTCTACTCTCATTAACACTCTACTCTCTCACACCCACCCACTCTCTCACACACCCACTCTACTCTCTCACACCCACTCTACTCTCTCACACCCACTGTACTCTCACACACCCGTCTACTCACACCCACTCTACTCTCACACCCACTCTCTACCTCTCATTACCACTCTCTACTCTCCACGCCCACTCCCACTCTCACACCCACTCTACACCCACTACGCCCACACCCAATCTACTTCTCACACCCACCCACACTCTCACACCCACTCACTCTCTCACACCCACCTACCTCTCACACCCACTCTACACCCCTCTATTTCTCACACCCTCTACACCCACTCTACTATACTCTCACACCCACTCTACTACTCACACCACTCTACACCTCACACCCACTGTACTCTCTCACACCCACTCTAATCTCACACCCACTTCTACATCCACTGTACTCTCACACCCCTCTAATCTCACACCCACTAGCAAAGGTCAGTAACTGAACTAAAGTACACTTCG